>NC_046375.1:27144341-27444341 GCF_011125445.2 Fundulus heteroclitus
CCTCTTTAGGTAATCGATTTACTATCAGCTGTAGTTCCTGAAATCTGTTATTCCATACGTTTTTATTTTTGTTCTCTTAATGTCATCACTTTTTATAAAAAAAAAACATGTATTATAATTTTTTTGTTAAAAAAAGGTCACCCACCTGCTATTTGAATGGATGCTTGCACGCACTTTGATGCTGAAACAGGAATCCTGGTTTATCTGCAACTGTCTACAGCAGACACATAAAGGTTTGGAACAACACTGACTGATATTTACTTTAATAAAAAAAAAACAAAAAAAAAAAATTCTGACTCTAAGCACACTTAAATCTTTAAATCTTCTGACAAATTGATGGTGCACATTATAATCCCTTCGCCTTATATATGATTAAATTGTGCTTACTGACCAATTTTATGTGGTACAATGCGCTCAAAATTTGTTAAAATGTGTAAGTACGACTTCGTAAAACAAAGCCGGTCTTCTCATGGATATTTGGAGTGGTACACTTTCTCACTGCCTGATTGGCCCCCTGAGCTGTCTACAAGATTGTCTGACTGTAATGTTGAAACTAGAGTGCATTTCATGTAAAGCCCACATAATCGGGCGTACTTCACTCTTCGCAGTCCGTGCATACTCAAGGCGGACTCTGTGCGGACTCAGCACATACAGGCACTAGTCATACTTTAAACTTCTCATAGGCAAGATCTTTAAAAAAATCGACTGTTTTATATATGATACCGAGCTTGATACACTCAGCTGCTCGAAGCAGGCGTCGCAAGGATCACGGCATCACAAAGACACGTTATTCACTGGCGCCTTATGACCCAGTCGCCTTAAGTCCAAAAAATATTGTAAGTATGACTTTGGTAAGCAACAAGCTGCTCCGCTCAATGGATATACAACGCATTACGGTACACTGTGTCACTACCTGATCAGACCCCTGAGCTGTCTACAAGACTGCCTGACTGTAATGTCTAACTATACGTGCATTCATGTAAGGCAGCCCACGCCTGGAGTACATGCTAGCAACAATAAACCAAGTAAGTTAATTAAATATTAAAGTTAAGTTTTTTTGACCTTATGTTACAACAGGGCAGTGTCGTCAACTACTCTGTCCTCCCACCAGAGACTGATAGCTCTCCATCTCAGGAGAGAGCTGTGTACGCAGAGTGATATTACACACTTGGGAAAATATTTGATGCCCCTTATAATCCGTTGGCGGCTTATGTTTGGAAAAGACACACATAGACAAGTTAACTCAAGTGCGCCTTATGGTCTGGTGCACCTTATGCCTAAACATATCCATCCTATATCTATACCCATAATGTTGTGCAAGGAATTAGGTCAACAACTACTTGGGCCAATTAAATTGCTGCAACCACATTGTGTACTTACTTTTGTCACTATTGTTAAGTTGTAATTTTGCCCGTTTGTATATTGGGCATGCTGAGTTGTAATGGATCATAGAAGAATGTGTTTTTGTTCTTATTCAACCTAAAACTATATATGATTTGCCCGCTGTAGTATTATTAGCTAAGGCATCCACATGTTTTCTGTTGCAACTGCAACACATCCATAAAATAGACTAAGAAATTTCTGCCTTCATTTGCTTTTAGATGACATAGTGAAAGAAGAATACATGAAGGTTCTTCATCAGTCACTTTCATGTTTATTTCTTTAGCCAAATTGGTTTTGATTCTTTGTTTGTTGCCACTGATGGAAAACGATCCCCCTGGTCACACAAATATTCTTGTTTCCCTTTGGGTGTATGTTTGACATGCACAGACAGAAGCCACAAACCAATCTTGATTTGATTCAGCCCAGGCACTAAAGTGCAACAACTAGTGGTGTTTACACAGTCCCGAGCAACACAATAACATATCTGGAGATGTGGCATTATTGTAATAGACAAAATCTAGAAATTTAACTTGATGCAATTCAGTTTCAGTTTGCAATTCAATTTCTTAATCAAAACTGAAGTATCTCTACTCACCACAGACGATTTTTTAATTTACTTGACCATAACAGCAAAAATAAAGGTCCAACAACTCTAAATATTTTTTTTTATAAAATCTTTCTACAGGTTTATTGGGCAAAATGTGATATTAGCTATTACATTTAAAATGTTTTTATCAGCCAAAAATTACCACAAAACATTAAAGGAATAACTACTATCCACCAAGTTTTTTTCTACATTAAATTCCCATAGTGTCTGGACCAGAAAATGTGGGTGTAAGGTGTGAATGAAAAAACACTGAGAAATGGTTTGATGTAGGTGATATGAGGTTGGAAAGTAGAAGGAAATGAAAAGCGTATGTTGCCAACAAATGGTTAAAACATAGCTGAAACACAAATCATGGAGGTAGACACACAACAACCAATGATACAGAGGGAAAGTACAATTAATAGAAACACGGTTTAGTTCTATGATCTTGGACCTTTGCTGAGCAGGACGGCAGAACAAGGAGAACAAGAAAATACTTTGTTTTCTAACCCTTAGGTGTTTGAGTTTTGGGTTAATCTGTGTTTTCATCATTTCCCGTTTGTTTATGTTCTCTATTTTTGCAATTTTAGTTTGTTCCTTGTGTGTTAGTTCGTTCTTGTATTCTTTTTATTTTTAGATTAATTTCTCTAGGTCTATTTTCACACAGGTCCTCTCGGTTTTAATTAATCTTTCTTGCTCTGCTCTGCTCTGCTTCCTTTCTCCTGCCTCAGCTGTTCTACGTTCTCCTCAGCTGTTCTACGTTCTATATTCATCTGATTACTCTCAACTGCACTCTTTGCCTTGTCACCAGGGCTCACCTCAGTATTTAAGCTCCTGACATTTCCTTCGTTTGCTGCTGGTTTGGTAGAAGAACAGAGTTCCGGCTCAGAAGCCAGATGGCGATGCGCCGTCGTCAGCGATGTCTCATGTTTTCCCACTGATACCTACCTCTTCCAATAGGTTCATGTCATTGTGTTTTTTAAGATGTTGTTGTGGGTTTAAAAATGTTTAATTGTTGTGTTTTTTTTTTACCTGTTTTTTTAAATGGGTATTTTGTTCTCATTATGTTATTGTATTTCAATATTTTGTTGTGTTTTTAATTTGTTTGTTTCAAGGTAATTTGTTTTTTAAGATGTTTTAATATTTTGTATTTTTTTATTTGTAGTTCTGTTTTAGAGATTTGTTGATTTGTTTGCACTTCAGGGCCACCGTAGAGATCTGCACAAGGCAGTGTCAAAAAAGCCATGTCCTTTTCGGGAGGAACCTGTAGGTGTTGTCGGACAATAGGGCAATGTCTACAATGGGGGACATTGATTGTCCCCCTATTGTAGATGAAAATTTAAACTGTATCCTTTTATGTTCCTAGAAGTGTACAACAGTGAGCTTCTCAGGGACAGAGGGCACCCCTGTCAGTCCTATTTTCTGACCCCTTACCCTGAGCCTGGACAGCAGCACTGCTAAAATGTGGCTCACAGCAGAACATGAGCCAGGGTTGAGATGACCATAGAGATGAAGGGCCAATTACAGCGCTTTCAGAGTCAACCCAGAAAGGGCGTGTCATATGATAGTTGCTTTTGTGATTCTACACATAATTAGATGTGAAAACTGTCGTTAACTGTTTTCAAATGACGTGGACCACACCATTGACATGAGGTGGCCGAGCAGTTTGAGATGCAATGTGTTATTACCAATCACTTCCCAACTAAAGACAGTCCTTTCTGTTCTTTTTTTAGTGTCCTGTCTGGCAATGTCACAATAAGACAGTCCTTTATTTTCAATAATGTTTTTTATTCCCTGCAAGTGAAAATAGAGTAATTGTTAATATTTTTGTACAAATAAAATCATCCACCCCTGTGGATACCAAACTGATGCTGCCGTTGTAATATTATTAATTTTTAGGTACTCCTTCATGATTTCACTTTTCTATGTTTTCTTGTAAGGACACCTTGTACAGCTGAAAGGGAGCTTTAGTGAAAGAAAGATGTTTTAATTTCAGTTGTATGTCTTTTATTTTTTTAATATGTATTAGGTAATTGTCATGGTTTTTATATGTTTTGCCCACATGCAGACACAATACGGAAGACAGAGTGCAGTTTAAAGATGTTTATTAAATGGTTCAGGTACAGGGATTACACGGGTGTGGAGATCTGTCGAGGTCTGAACATCAACTGTGGGAAGAGGAGGAGAGTGTTTACGAAAGACTAAACCAGATAGAAATTCCCAGAAGTCGAGACGCTTACCCTTTAGTTGAGCGAACCTAACCGGGGAGGGGAAGTTGAGGGAAACTCTGAGGCCAAGTGCTCACGAGGATAGCCGGTGGTTAGAAGCTCGAGGGCGGACTGATGGCAAGGCGGCGAGGGATCCGGAGCGAGCCACAACAGACAGGGGAGACAGACGGTTTGACCAAAGATCAGAGGGAACCAGCAGAGATCCAGGGAAGGGAACCTCGAGCCCAGCCTGGGTAACCATCCAGAGAGTACGAGGGGGAATGCCAGAGCAACATTTGAGCTTCGGGGATTCTTGGAAGCTGTTCGTCGAGCGAGACGTCAAGGCAGATGAGTTTATCCAAACACAAAACTACAAGAAAGGCAGGAGATACAAAATTAGTCAGGTTTCCAAAGATACGAAAAACTCACAAGTTCAGGTTTGCAGGATCAGGTCAGAGGCCATGTCGTACCACGACTGGGTAAGGCTCTGGGCGTCTGCCTTCCTTAAGACGCCAGTAAACAGCGCTCCAAACGAGCCGCAGGTGTGGGCCACGCCCCCCAGCAAACTAGAACCACCTGTGAAGCAGAGTTAGAGCACCGGCCAAACAGAGAACCCTGACAGATATGAGGTTTAATTTCTAACTGACATGTTGTGCTTTCAGAGCTGGACGAGCCCTCTTCACCTGAATGTCCAGCATTGTTCTGTTTGGGAAAAATGTCAGGCTATTATTCGGCTACATGCGTTGACCTAGGCGGCAACGAGGCGGAGGCAGAGCGTAGTGAAAAAGGAATTTTAATGAAAGCAAAACTTACAGAAACTCAGGCAGGCGCAGCGCAGTGGAGAACACAGGAGCATGTAGAAGGAACACAGATTGACCCGACAACGGGGAAACAAACAGAGAGAACTTAAATACAGGCTGGGGGATCATTAGCAGCAGGTGAGGCAAATCAACTAATTAACTGAAACAAGTCCACAACTCAGAAGATCATCAGCAACAAGTTTGTTTCTTTTTTTTATTGTATCTCAATATTCTCAATATACCACCATTAAAGATTTCTAATTTGAATGGCGAGAAATGCTCACTTAAGGCTCCTTATTTCCTGCCATTGTCAAGGTAAATGGCTTTATCGCCGTTTCATTGATGAGGACTTCTTACACACTCATGTCAAATTTAGGAGTAACCTGACCTAGAGTAAAGTTACCTAATTGAGATTACTTGTTCTGAAACTGAAAATGCTGAGTATGACAGAGTGGGGTAGCTCTATCCCAGCTATATCCTGCTCAGGGTAGGTTGGCCATTCTTTCTGAATCAGGGCCCTGGTTCTGTTTGGATCTACTTACAAACAGACAATGACATTCTGGCTCTCAGGATCCACAACATATCCAGGAACCATTCAAACATACACAAAACAAGCTGTGTCTTTTGTACTGTTTCACGCAACCAATAGATAAGGCGATACCACCGGAACTTGAGGGAAACTGCAAATAGACCAGGTCACGTGTGACGTCAGCGCTACATCCGGGTCCCGCGGGTAGGCAAAAAACAGTACTGTTCTCATCTACTACATGATAAAACTGGTGATTTAGAGCGTACTTTTAGTTAGTTTATTTTTGGAATCTAAACAATGCCTACGACTTGTTGTGCTCCCGGTTGCACAGAGAGGCATTCCAAATCGTTGGATGTACGTTTCTGTCGTTTACCGAAGGATGAGGAAAGAAGAAAGAATTGGATATTTTCAATGAAAAGAGCGCAGGCAGACCCTCCCAATGGACTGTGGGAGCACAAACATGTCTGAACATCCATCCATTTTTTGACCCGCTTAATCCTTAATGGGGTCGCGGGATTTGGCTGGTGCCTATGTTCCCAATTATAAAATAATTGTAGCCGTCCAGTGGTTTCAGGGCTTTCAGTGCTCTCTCGTGTGTTCTGGCCTGCCGTGTTTATAAGGCAGCTGTATGTCGCGGTACGGAACCCTTGGCCAGCATTTCACAGACTCGCTCCGTCCCTTCAGGCTTTTGCTGTGTTGATCTGGCAATCTGACACCATCAACCATCAACTTACTCTTAAAACGATCTTGTAGTACGTTATCTAAAGAAGAAGAATACGTGGAGAACTCGTCGGTTTCTCTGTTTGCGTCCGCCATTGTGTTCGCCTTTTGCCTACCAGTCCGGCGCGCATGCGCGAAAAACCCGGATCAAAAACAATAACAATGAACTGGTCTATTGAACCTTGTGCAAGTCCATCAAGGGCGTTCGGAAGACAAACAAACTTATACTGCTTATAATACTATTTGTTGTTGTTAGCAAGATTGAAGTACTTCTTCTTCTGTGTTTTTTTAGGGGGACTTTGATAACTGCGCATTGTCCAAAATGGTTTTATTCTGAATAAAGCCAGATGTGTATACACGCACATTATGATCAGATTGATTGTGTGCCCATATGATTGGGTACAATCCAATTATTGGATTTTGTCCATGTAAACATAGCTAATTGGATTACATTTCATTCAGACCGAGGTTAATCTCATCACAATATTCTGATTGGCGTGTTTACATGACG
Organism: Fundulus heteroclitus; assembly: GCF_011125445.2. Taxonomy (NCBI): domain Eukaryota; kingdom Metazoa; phylum Chordata; class Actinopteri; order Cyprinodontiformes; family Fundulidae; genus Fundulus; species Fundulus heteroclitus. The sequence continues at coordinate 27,151,078 of NC_046375.1, forward strand.
CATTTTATTCCGATCCTGCATTTATTTCCGATTACTTTTGTCCATGTAAACGTGACTAACGAGACCATTGTCTTAGACATTATAACAAATAACGTCTAAAGCACTAGCGAATCAATCAGAAAGTAAAAGAAAGCCTCTGCAAAATGTTAACATAGAGTCAGATGAAAGTTTTTCTTTTAACTGTTAAAATATTAATTTAAAGCGTAATTATGTCACAGTAGAAAAACATCCCAAAGCCAGATGAGGAAAAGTGGAAAATTGTAAACCATTTCTTTCTTCTAAAATCAAGACTAATTAAGGAACATCTGTTCCTTTAATTTACCCTAATTTAGCATAGTACAGACATTTACATTACATTTACGACACAAATTAAAATAAAATTATTTGTTTTTCCTTCTTTTACTTTGGCATTCTATCAGTAAACACAGAAATAAACATCATTATGATGAATGTTACTTTATTTTCTAAGTTAAACCAAAAATGAATATGAAATTCTGGTGTGGCCTACACCTTTAGTGATAAAGAGTACCTGCCTTAATGTTGTATTATAGTAACATCCCTATCTCATATTGGCTGGGATCTTTGGAGACAGTGAAACAGCTTGGATCTGTTTTGGATATTTGTTGAAGAGCCGTTTCAGTAGTTTTGAAACTATCTGATATCAAAGATTATTGTTGGGCACAAATTGCTGGGGACTACAACACTGGATATAACTTCAAATATTTATGAAGAGCAAACATGCATCAAAATTAGCAAGATATGTAAGAAACGTATTGGAGTTCCACTGAAGCACATGGCCGCCTTCATATATCAGAGATTATGTCAAATTCAGACTGTTAATGTATAATTTGCACCATGCTTCTAGTTTAAGGATCAATCAAACATTATTAAAAAGTGGACATTTCTGACATCCAGTTTGGAAATCAGAAGGAATTACCCCAAACATTTGAATTCCAGAGTGAAAGAGTTGGTCAAGAAAACCCAATAAAAATACCAGATTTTTTTCCTTTTGCTCTTTGGTCAACAGTAAACAAATAATCTTCTTAAATTTTGGACATTTATTTGATTTTGTTAAGTTCCAAAATTTTTAAAAAAGTGGGCAATTTTGACCCGATTGGATATGTGCTTGGATATTTTATTGATTAAAGTAGTATAGCCGTCATAGCTAATGCTTGAACACTCAAACATTTTCACCTATCCACTTGTAGCTTCAACATCCTTCAGCTTGGACTACAAAATTGCTCGGAGAAATAGAAAAAGCAGATTTACGAGACTGGGTAAACTGGAAGTCCATGACCGTGTTTAGTAGTTCTCCATCAAACACTGTGACATAATCGTTTGAAAACTGTAATAGAAAATCTGAACGGCTTGAAAAATACGACCCAAAAAGAAAATAACGATATCTATGCGCTCCTGAACGGACTACATTCACATTTTCTGACTGATATGTCCCCTTATCTCAAGTCACACTTTAGTATTGTTTTTACAACCTTGACAGCCTAGTGTCCCAGCTGTACCTGAATGCAACTTATGCAGTTGTTAGAATAATCCCCTTATCAGAGATTCCTCAACCTGCATCTTATAAGATGTCCATTTGGGCATCTGCTTATTATTCTCCAGTACCAGTGACGTTTTTATTTACAAAGATGTGAATGCTGATGTAATGTTCTGGTTTGGTGCACCTTTCTGTCTCCCCTGTAGCTGCGTTAGAAACCTTAATGTTCTAACCCCTCCTGTTCCCAAACAGCAGGAGTTAGTGATAGCTGGAAGGCCCCTCTGTTTAGTTTTTGTGTCAATATTTAAAATTGCTCTACAGAATGTTGCATTACATGCTTGGTTCTGCACAAACATTCTGCAGGTGTTTGCCAGTTAAACAACGCTGTATTTGTTCAGTACATGTGGTACAGAACCGATAGGGCTGTACCGCATATTTCTGGTATAAATCCGTGTATTGTTACACCCCTGGTTATACACTATTCATAGATTCTGGTTCCAAACTCTAAAGTGAATGAAACTAAACATCAACTACCCACTAACATCCAAATGAGAGAGGTTTTTTATACTTTTGAAACTTTTAGAGGACAGTACATTTTTTGATGAACAAGAAATTTATCACATACCAAAATGTGAATTAGCTTACATCAGCAATCAGAAGTCAACATGGGTTTTCTTTGTTTGTTCTGTTGTTTTTTTGTCTTTGCATATTTTCCTCACATCTCCCAGTAATCTGTCCATGGTGTGTGCTTGAAGCTTGCTAGATCATTCAGTTTGTGTCTTTTATAAGGATCAAGGGACTGCAATGTGACTACTGAATGGTATTGTCATCTGAATCTCCTCATTGTTTGTCCCTTCACTTCAAAGTATTGTTTCTAAATGTGGGTTAATGTCACAATAACTTCCAAAACACTAAAATATAAGATCCAGTGTTTAGGAAATCCCACATAATCCTTCTCTTTCCTAATCACAAGAATAACAAATTCAATTTCACTAGTGGGCGGCAACAAAGCAAATCAAACTTGTCCCACACATTCATCTAAGGACCGGTCTGTGTGATGCCCATAGTTGTTTGACAAAAATCCTTCCTGTACGATGCTACACAGCAACAACTATCTTTAACAAGCTCAGTCACCAGTTGTTCTGAGTCTTTATGATTGTGGTGAAAGTTATCCGAAGTTTTACTTGAATATCCTTTAGATTTAGTTTATAAATCCAAGTGAAGTATAGTTATGGTAAAATGGCAAATGGCTCTTACTTGTATAGCGCTTTATCAAGTTAGTTTACATTTTTTATATACCATGGAAGGTTAGGACTTCCAGGGCGAGCAAAACAGGAGATTAATAGGTGGATAGAGAACAGGATGAATCAAAATCAGAAGACTTTTACTGTCATGACACAAGTGCTTCATGAAATGATGGCAGCTGTTGGTGTCAGGTGCATGTAAGGAGGGTACATAAGAAGAAAAATAGAATGTAAAAATTATGAAAACTATAAAAACTATATGTATTGCACAAAAACAAAAAAATAACGTGCATTTGAACAGAGCAGAGTATTTTTACAGTCTACGAATAAAAATTGGTCTTCGGTCTATTTGTCATACTTCAACTGCTTCCTCCAGGAGTGCAGGCTGAATAGCCGGTTTCTGAGGAGTAAGGTGTCCCACAACAGAGAGACCTACAGGAGGGCCTACAGGTCCTCCTGTAGGTCTCTTCCTGCCAAACATCAGTAGAGAGGAGAGGGACGTTCTCAACACCCTCAGCAAAGACCAGAACATCATCATCCTCCCAGCAGACAAAGGAAGGCGCCCAGTGTTTTTGAACCTGAAAGACTACCATGAGAAAGTTACGATGCTCCTTAGTGCTTTAACTGCATTTGAGCTGCTGAAAGGAGATCCAGGCGGTGGTTACAAGAAGTTGATAGAGTGTCAAAACATTTGGAGCTGGACAGAACTTTTGACCATATTCTGTGTCACAGACTGTACTCAGCTGATGTCACTCAGAAGATTCATTAAGAAGATTTACTAGTAAGACCCAATGTTAGCATGATGATTGCATGTAAACGCAGATGCTTGCTGGGTAAGCTTAACACTTCCTCTGACTTTGTGAGAAGTGTCACCTAATCGATATGTAGTGTCTTCTAATTCCATTGCCACACTGCAATTGAAACTAGTCTTGTTAACACTTTTTTTTATGTTTCACAAGAACATTGCACCTGGTTAGCTTTTAGGAAGCTTTTCCAGAAGCGCTGTTGCTTGCCTGCTACTGCTTCAGCTGGCTGGAGGAATGCTGTTTTTCCTCTGTGCTTTGCTTGGCTGTTTAAACTCATCCAACTGTTTCCCAAACGTGGACATCATGTTGTTATGAATGTACTTCAGTACTGGTTGAAGGACAATCAGCTGGTGGCATGAAGTATATCGCAACTGTAATAAAAAGATTGTTTGGAGTGAATAGGTTTGTGGAAGGACTACAATCCTAGCTGAGCTGCGGTGTCTGTGCTCTGGTCTGAGCGGAAAAAAATGGATGTATACCATCAGCTGTCTTGACTGAATATATAACTAATTATTGTATATTATTTAATACAAAATGACACGTTTTAGTAGTGGTTAGAAAAAACAGCTGTCAGATATAAGTAGAAGTATAAATATTTACCTTTTTCTAAATTGATGACTTAATGAAATGAACCTTCTTCAACAAAGAGATTTGGTTACACGTCAATTGGTGTATGATGTGACACACTCTGGATTTATCCCAGTCCATGTTTGCCACAGTTCTGTCAGGTTAGGGTTAGGGTTAGGATTAGGGTTTACTCTCATGAGTAAAGTGATGCAGGAAACAATCTGCTAAATTCTGTCATGTGCTCTGCAGGGCCAAACCTTCCACTTGAGAAATGTCACTCTCATCCCATTATGTGTTTTTGCATTGCACTTTGGGTTTATCAGCAAATACACAGTATCTAATTTCACAAGCTTTCTCCTCACTTCCTAACCACGTCACAGTGATATCACATCATCATTCAATTTGTTGTAATATTAAACAGTTAAGAGGGAGTTTTATCTCATCCTTGACAACAAACCACAGGAAACAGCTGTAAAAACCTGTTATTTTATGCGTAAAATCCTCAATGGTGATACTTACTTAAAAAAATGTCTCTACCATCTGGGTTATTTTCCAAGCTTACATATAAGGTGCACAAAACAAACTTTCCAGGTGTAAATATTTGGGCACATTAGGTAAACAAGTGTTCAAACCTTTTGCTATCCCACTTAAAAACGGAGCTCCATTGGATCTGATTTCAACTAAGTATCCTTGAGAAGCTTCTGAAACCAGAGCTCAATTATGGTAAATGTAGTTGTTTAAAATTTGAAATTTAACACACTTGTGTACATAATCTGTCATAGCTAGGCAATCAAGTCAAGGGAAATCTCTGTAGACCCCCAGAGACTGAACTTTGTGCACGTACAAATTTGGGGCAGAAAAATTGTTTCAGCAACACCAACTGTTACAAAAAGCCCTATGGTATTCATTGTTTGAAAATGAAAGACCGTTTGACACCTCCCTGGTGGCCTCCCAAACAAACTGGGCATTCAGTAAAAATGGTCCTGGGTAAGAGAGGAGGCCCAGAACCCAGTGGTCACACAAGCAGTATGCAATCCAAAAAGACACATATGCATTAGAAATGCAAGATTAATAACTAAGATTAGCTATCAGCGTTTTGTCAGTCTGGACCTGGAAGTCAATAGGTTCACCACCACCCTTGCACTTTGACAATTAAATTACTTAGGGTTTTTTGTTTGTTTTTTGGTAGAAATACCCATACACAGAATGTCCACATCTCATATATTGTGTTGCAGATACTGGAGTTTTTACTACCAGTCTCTCATCTCATGTGAACTGTGGTGTTGTAAAATGTGGCGCTCCTTGGTGAGTTGTTGTGCAATGCACACACCTGGTACTTGATTGCATTTCAGATGTTAATGAATTTCCTCAAAGGTTCTTTATTATTATGTATTTAAGACACTCTAATTTGGTTTAATTGTTCACAACAAAATTCATTTTATCAGTGTGTACCAGTTAAAGACATACCACAGCCACTGTTATTATAGTTGTAATTTCAAGAGAGCTAATCTTTAAAATATGTCTGAATACTGGAAATAGTGGAAGCTAAAAGATGTCTTTTTAGACCACATGGAAACTCGGTTCATGCAGCTGACAGTTAGAAAAATGCCCTTTCTACTGCCTTTTTTCTGGGAACTTTTAACACTGATGATGTTCTCTGGAGATTTTCAGGAAGATCTGTACTTTATTTTTTAATGACCTCCCACTGGTTTTGTTATGGTAAGTGCAGAGAAACTCTCCAACATAATTAGCTGTTCCCACTTCTCTCCTGTTCTGGTTGAGGTTAGTGTGGTCTGGCTGTCCAACAGCATTTGGACCTTGGTCCCCCCTCAATTCTTTCCATGAATGCACTCTGTCTTTTACCTTCTCTACTTTCTATTTTGTTTCCTCATCCTTCCTGTCCCACTAGGAAAAAGTTTGTTTTGCTTTGCAAACATTTTGATAAACAATTGTGTCTGAAATGACTCACTGATTATCAGTCCCACTGGATGGTCACTTCATGCAGCACAAAAATCAGCTTCCTGATATGAATATTTTGGCCTTCGGCATAACTTGAAAGAACTTGAGGTTGATTGACAAAATGTCTTACCCATTTACACCTTGATGTAAATGGTCCCATAGTAAACTTTATGCAACAATGCTTGAACTATATGATAAAAAACAACAACAACAAAATCATGTAATTTGCCAATATAACTGGGATACCTAAAACCGTATGAACACTGACCATGTTGCTCCCATTGTATTGTTGATCACTAAGTGAAGGAATATAACTAGAGTAAGAAGTTGATTCTACAATACACCTTATATGTAACCTGGCCAGCCAGGTTGATAATGTGTAGCACTCAACAGTATGCACATTATGCAACTGGGACTGCTCCCATTGAATGCATTTAGGGAGAGGCGGGATCTTCAGCAGAATTCTCTAAGCTGATTGGAAGAAATGACACGCAGTGTCCACCTTCTAATGGTTGATTTTAGCCAATCACAGCATCAAATTAAAACGTAAGCAGCAGGCATCATGAGAAACCCCAAGAAGGTAAGCTAGTGAAGGCACCTCTTGCTGTTCTTCTTTCAAAAATGAAAAGGTGTATTCTTACAAAACAGTTGTGACAGCTACACTTACGTCCTCCTATACTGCCATGCTTATGTTGGTTTGGCTTTGGGCTCAGCAGCTCTTGCTTTCATTGCACCGGTATGTCCCACCTTAAACCACAATACTGCAATGTGATTGGCCAGAGCAATTTTTGGCTTGGACACAAACAGTTGAAGCTGGTGTTGTACAAGATGGATTCTCATGTATTTTTAAACATACAAATATTGCAAGAATTCATCTTGCAGGAAGTTTAGCTTATAGCAGGCATGTCCAAAGTGCGGCCCGGGGGCCATTTGCGGCCCCTGGACTGATTTTGTGAGGCTGCCAAACTGCATTTCATTAAAGACCAACAGAGATGGCTGATGCAAATGGAAACTTTTTATTTTTAATTAGGGAAATGTTATTAAAGACAGGGTAACAGCCCAAGTTATTCATCTATTAATAACCAGACTTCTTACATTTTCTAAGATGTCATAGTTAATAGGACTATATCTCTCCAAGATCTTTAACTCAAATGCAGAATTTGGTGCACTAAAATCTTTCTTGAATTAATTTATTAAAATTATCTAAATGCAGCAAGTATTTTCAAAAGAAATACTGACCAAAGCCCTATTGTTATATTGCTGGACCAAAAAGAATGCTGTTAGTTTTCAACTGAGCCTAAAGAAATTGCAAACTGGGTGAACATATTTTAATAAAGCAAATGAGCAAACCTGTATTTAATTTTGGATATGCAGTGATTTACAAGTATATGGGAGCCATTTCACTGACCACTTCGTAAGAACCTTGTTGGTTTGTTATTCTGCAATAATTTACATGTACATCTAAAAAAATATATATATAGTGAAAGGGTTAAAACTTTTGTCACCCATTTCAGAAAGTAAACCTGATATATTATATACAGACCTCTCAACTTTTATTAAAAGTTAAGAGTGAGATTATGCTAATTTTGGGGGCGGGGCTTGTTTGGGGCGGGGCTAACTGGACCCTGGAAGAGCCGGTGGAGTCTCAACTCCATCTCATTTTTATCCCACCAGACAATGAAGTAGACATGTATTACATTTGTTAAAAAGAGAAAGAGACGTATTAATACTTTATTGTTCAGTTAATGGATTAAAACATAAAAAACACACAATTGTTCAAATAATACTGAATAAAATTAAGTAGTTTTAAGTTATTCACCGAATTATTACACTGTTACACATTAATCTATGGGTTTGTTTATCATTGTAGATCTATAACCTGATTGGTGGATCAGGCTGAGTTTCATCAAGCCTTTATGGTCAACATTTTCCCCTCAGCAGCAACACTAAAGCACACAGAAGTTCCCGCTGCGTCTTTACGCACGATCCAGCTGCTGATGTCTCTTTTCAGCTCAATGCACTTCTAGACTGTTACAGTTTATAACCAGCCCATTGCCAAAAAACGCATCCCCTGCTGTTTCATAGAAATATACACTTGTAGTTGATGTAACATTTTCTGCGTGTTTACACATGTGTTCTGAACTACTAGTGTGAATTTCAGGTGTGTGGGACAATTTTTAGATTAAAAACATAGCGGGGTGCGTTTTTTGGCAGCCCCATTGCCAAAAAACGCATCCCCTGCTATCTCAGAGGAGTTGACACTTGTATGACTGTATTCCTGTATATCCATCTGTAATTAAAGGACAAGCAAATGCAAATTATGTCCTGTAAAACAATGACAGCACAATTGTCGCTCTATGATCTGAAGCCCCATTTGGAGCTTTTAAACAGGCTTTTGAAAAACTTTGATAATTTGCTGCTGTAATATTATAGATTTTTCAGAATAAAAAGCTAGCAGATGTGCAGAATCAAAACATAACAGAAATACAATTATAAAGCATTCAGTATTGTAAGAAAGCCCACACCGTTTCTGGATAAATAGATTATTGTATGAGTTAAGTTCTATTCCGTTTTATGCCTCTTTCCTTGTAAGTTTGAAATGTCCCATGCTCCTGAATGCACCATAGCTTTCTGACGCTCACGAATGCATCCCACTGGTCTATGAACGCTGTGTCTGCACGTTTGATCTTCCACTTAAGAAAAAGCTTTTCAGTTTCAAAACTCAGGTCGGCTCTCACGGTTTATTGTTGTGTGTGAATGACAAGAGACCACAACAAATAAATCAGCCGTACCTCAGATAAAAACTTTGGATTTAATGTTGTTCATAACACCCGTACTTTTGTAAACGAATCTGCCAAATACACAGTTTTTTTTCACACTAGAAGTACATTTAAACGTTTTTATATAATTAATATAAGAACAAGTCGCTCTGTTGGTCGTATTTTAATTCGTTTTCCTTCGATATTCATTTGTACAGAGCGAGGCGCGCTCCCGCGAAAGGAGATGCATATCTCGGCAGGCATGCACACCGGCTCACTTTCACCACTGTTTGTCAAGATTTGTTTACTGATGAACTCAGAACACACACACAGGACTAAGATGAGAGTCTTTATTGAAAGGAAGGTTGGTGGTGGATGAGGTAACCGGGGAGGCAGGACTGCAGAGGATCAGGGGGCAGACGATGGCAGGAGCTGACGGCTGGGAAAGAGAGTTCTTGGAACCAGACGCAAGCAGCTAAGTCCACCGTTCGCCACCGACCAGCCAGAGCACCGCAGTAAGAGTCCAAAGTTCGGTGCAGAGAACAGCAGCAGCCCCTTCAGCACAACAGAGAGCAACACCAGAGCAAGGCAACAGGATAACCAAAAACAGGTGGCAAATCTTACTAGGAGCAGAGTTGGCAGGGTTCCAGTAGCAACAGGTAACACGAGTAGACAGGAGTTGGGTAGAACGATGACGGACCGGCAAAGGAGTGACAGCAGAGTGAGGCTTAAGTAGGGAAGCTGGCAGGTGAAGTGAGTCTGGCTAATTAGTGGCTGGCAGGTGTGACTAACTGCAGTAGAAGGCTGAGTGGGAGTGGTAGGAGGAAACTGAACTAACCAAAACAAAAACCAGAACCTAACTAAATCCAGACAGGAGTAAATAAAAACCCAAATCAAAACTGAACCCTGACACTGTTAAGACTAAAATTATTCATAACTCTGATCACTCTTCCTGCTGCTCTGTTAACACGAACTGCAGCCGGAATTACTGATGACCACAAGCTGTGAAAGAAGCCGAAACAGCTCAGCAGAAGGCGGAGTTTTGTGGTCCGCAGCCCAGATGGGCTTTGTGATTTTTCTGCGTGAGAAATGCCATGTTTGCGTGTGAAATGCCATGTGTTGCGGGTGAGCGTGTGAAGTTAGTGAAATGCGTGTGTCACACGGTCAATGCGTGAGAGTTGAGAGCTATGATTATATAGATTAATTTCACATTGAGAGAAAGTTTTTAATATTTTACTTTTGTAATTTTGATTAATATGGCTTACACATAATGAAAGCCCAAATGTAAAATATTAAATAAAAAAGGATATTTGAAACAGAAATATCAGGCTCCTGAAAAGAATGTGCTACAAATCACACAGAGCACCCAGAAAATCATCCCAAACATCAATGTGTAGTTACAAAAATAGAACTTGAAATGTTCACGTCCACTAACCTGCAGTGCTTTACACTACGCAAGGCAGCAGTGGTTGTGATCTCAGAGTAGATGGCCCACTGGGAGCACAGAGAGTCAGTCCAGTCACATGCGGTGCGAGTGTTAGGCTGGGGGTATTTGTGCCTATCTCCAGCAATCACAGGGTAAGAGGAAGTTTAGCAGTGTGGGTAACGCTAACCAAAAGGTTTGCGTCACAAACTCATATTGCACAAATGAAAATATTAGCTGCGCTAACACTAACTACTAATCACAGCTGTCACTCAGCTGTATTTCCAAGAGGGAAAAGACTGAAATGTCGCTAGGAATACAGTATGAGCGTTGGTGTTCACTGAAGCGGACGCTAAACTTGCAGAGGCTCAGATGTGACTGCAGAGTTGATTGACGTGAGTAATTGTTCTGATACGAGGCTCTTAAGGTTGCTGTAGATCGGTGTATTTAATTAATAACAGTTGTTCTTTGATCACGCCAAACTGTTGCTTTACTGTGAGGCATTGCAGAGGGTCAGGCTCGGTCCAGTATTATTTACATTTGATTTATAAATGAAGCAAATTATCTTTCAGTTCAAAGAGGACTATCAAAACACTATCAAGAGAGAGATGTGGTGTATATAACCTTATTTCATCATGATCAAACGGTTTTGGGTCTTTTTTTATAAGCATATTACATGGCTATATACCTATAAATGGTTAGAGTCACAGAAGAGCTCTGTTTACAAAAAAAAAAGAAAAGAAAAAATGTCGATCCCAGCGTTTTTGAGCAGTGGGCGCCAACCACCTGATAACAAGAACAAAGGTAAGAAGAAAACAGCACAGCTATTAACAATGGTTTTGTGTGGAGCTGTAACTGCTGCTGTTGAGGAGAAGTCTGTGTGGATGTCTATTGAGAGCCAAGATAGTGACATAAACTGTGGATTAATATCGTCTTCTGAATCTTATCGTACTTACAGTTATCAAACCCCAATAACGTGACATCTAACCAGTCTACATACAGTTTCTAAACTTAGTGTGAACAATAATGAATAAATGAAAAGCAAGCACCCCAATTATCTGTTTAGGGATCAGCACAACTGTGCCCACCACTGCAGGGTACACCCTAGACAAGTTGCCAACCCATCACAGGGCAACACAGAGAAACACAAGACAGACAACCATGCACTCACACTCACAGAGGCAAGGCAAGGCAAATTTATTTATATAGCACAATTTAGTACAGAGACAATGTAAAGTGCTTTACATGATTAAAATATAGGAAAATAAAACAGAATAAAAGCAAGTAGGGATAGAATGTAGAAACAAAAAAGAACATTAAAATCAGTAGAACAGTTTAACTAGAACAGTCAAAGGTAATTTTAAACAAATGTGTTTTTAAAACTACTGCACTTTTACAGTTTTATGGAAGTTTGTTCCAGATAAGTGGAGCATAGGAACTAAATGCTGCTTCTCTGTGTTTAGTTCTGGTTCTAGGTATGCAGAGCAGGCTGGAGCCAGAAGACCTTAGTGGTCTGGAGAGTTGATACACTGATAACAAGTCTGTGATGTATTTAGGTGCTAAGCCATTCAGGGATTTATAGACTAACAGAAGTATTTTAAAGTCTATTCTCTGAGATACAGGGAGCCAGTGTAAGGACTTTAGAACTGGGGTTATGTGCTCTACTTTCTTAGTCTTAGTGAGGACGCGGGCTCAGTGTTCTGGATCAGCTGCAGCTGTCTGATCTACTTTTTAGGAAGTCCTGTGAAAACACCGTTGCAGTAATCAATTCTACTAAATATAAACGCATGGATTAGCTTTTTGAGATCCTGCTGAGACATCAGTCCTTTAATCCTGGAAATGTTCCTCAGGTGATAGAAAGTCAACCCTGTAATTGTCTTTAGGTGCTTTTGGAGGTTCAGGTCTGAGTCCATCACTACTCCCAGATTTCGGGCCTGATCAGTGGTTCCTAGCTGAAGCGACTGAAGCTGTGTGCTAACTTTTGATCTCTCCTCTATTTGGCCAAATATTATTACTTCAGTTTTGTTTTTATTCAATTGAAGAAAGTGTTGACACGTCCAGGCATTGATTTCTTCTAGGCATTTACTCAGTGCCTGAACTGGTTCATAGTCACCTGGTGACATGGTGATGTAGAGCTGTGTGTCATTTGCATAATTATGGTAGCTGATGTTGTTGTTTTTATGATCTGAGCTAGAGGGAGCATGTAGATGTTGAAGAGGAGAGACCCAGGATGGACCCTTGGGGAACCCCACATGTGATTTTTGTCATCTTTGATGTAAAGTTACCTACTGATACAAAAACCAGTTGAGAGCTGTACCAGAGAGGCCGACCTAGTTCTCCAGGCGCTCTAACAGAATGGAGTGATCGACAGTATCAAATGCTGCACTAAGGTCCAATAGAACCAGCACGGTGGTTCTTCCACAGTCTGTATTTATATGGATGTCATTAAACACCTTGATAAGGGCAGTCTCTGTACTGTGGTGAGCACGGAAACCAGACTGGAAAACGTCAAAGCGGCTGGTCGTTGTTAAGAAGGTGTTTAATTGTTGAAATAAAGCTTTTTCAATAATCTTACTGATAAAGGGGAGGTTTGAGATGGGCCTGTAGTTCTGGAGTAGAAGTTTGTCTAAATTGTTCTTTTTCAGCAGTGGTTTGATAATTGCTGTTTTTAGGGACTGGGGGAAAACACCTGACAGAAGGGACGTATTTATTATCTGAGTTAAATCAGACGCTATGACAGGTAAAACTTTCTTAAAGTAAACTGTGGGTAGAACATCAAGGCAGCAGGAGGAGGAACTTAGCTGCTGAATGATCTCCTCTAAGCTTTTGTAGTTTATTTGGCTGAATTGGGACATTTTGTCAAGATAAGTTCTAGTTGGATGCAGCTTTGGTTCTGGTGTTGATATGGTAGTACAAAGTGATTCTCTAATTTTTAGGATAGTAAAGAAGTTAGCAAATTCATTGCAGGCCCTGGTGGAGTGGAGTTCGGAAGCCACGGACACAGGAGGATTTGTTAATCTGTCGACTGTGGCAAATAAGACACGAGCATTAATAATGTTCTTGTTTATGATCTCAGAGAAGAAAGATTCTCTTGCATTTTTCAGTTGTAAGTTATATCTGTAAAGTCTCTCTTTATAGATGTCATAGTGAACCAGGAGTCTATTCTTTCTCCACCTGCGTTCAGCTTTCCGACATTCCCTTTTTTCACCTCTAACTGCTGGAGCATTTCTCCAAGGAGATTTTTTTCTTCCCGGAAAGAACTTTTACTTTAACTGGAGCAATGCGGTCAATGATGTCTGAGACTTTAGAATGAAAGTTATCTACTAGCTCATCTACTGAGTTGCAGCCCAAGGTTGAAGTATCAGAGTAAGCTTCAATAAAGGCTTCCGTGGCATTGTCCTTAAAGGTGCATTTTCTTACGATGTCCCTTTGGCTAAATGAGTCGCTGGTAATTATGCTTTCAAAGGTAACAGAAAAGTGATCAGATAGGGCAACATCAGTTACATTGACCTTAGAAATCTTTAGACCTTTAGTGATGATCAAGTCTAAAATATGTCCCTGTTTGTGTGTTGGCTGTTTAACATGCTGAGTTAAACCAAAGTTTCTAAGTGTGTCACACAGTTCTTTTGCACTTCTGTCTTCAGGGTTGTCAACGTGAAAGTTGAAGTCTCCCACAATAATTAAACAGTCATTGTAGTGTCCATATAATTTGAAATTCTCCCTGCAGGAATCACAATAAAGCTATTTACATGCATAAATCAAGCGGAGCACTATGGCGAAAGCTGTTTGCTCCACTTGTAAAAGCAAAATCTGTCCAGCTCTATCTGGCATTGAGACATCAATTCCTATTGCCACATTGCTAGACAGGACACTGGGAAAAAAATAAATAATAAATAATAATAGTTAAACAGTCATAATCAAAGCATATCACAGATAGGAAGTCACTAAGATCATTAAAAAAGTTTGATGTGTACTTAGGAGGTCTGTACACATTCAGAAACATAGTTCGTACCGGGCTCTTTACCCGCAGAGCCAAAATTTTTCCAAAAACACCTTTTTACACTTTAGTGAATCATTAAACAATGTTGCTACTCCTCCACCTTTCCTTTGTTGTCTGCTCTCACAAAGAAAATTGTAGTTTGGAGGTGTCGACTCCAACAGAATAAGTTCTTCATTAGATTCATGTAACCATGTTTCTGTTAAAAACATAACATCAAGATTATTGTAAATAATTAAGTCATTAATTAAAAGGGATTTTCCTGACAGAGATCTAATGTTTAATAAACCCAGTTTATATGACTTAGTGGTTGATGATGTCTCTGTGACAGGTTGCATCTGACAGTTTATGACTTTTAAGTATTTGTTCCTGTTTATCCTTTTGTTTTTCTTATTTCTGCCACGTATCATCACAGATATTCCATTATCTCCGGCAGAGAGACCAATTAACCTAACAGTCATGTTTTTGGACTGTGGGAGGAAGCCGGACAAACAGGATCATGAACAAGTTAATATTAGTTTGTTTTTCCGGAGAACTTAAAAAGCTGGACCTGCTGTCAGTTTTGCTTTGATCCTGCCCATTTAACTCACTGATGCAAAGCTTCAGAGAGACTGGAAAATTAGAAACAAGCACCAGTTCCATGTGCTGTTGGGTTCTACACTTTCCTTCTGTCCTTCATACCTGTTTAAAATCTTCTCTAATCACTGTGTATATACACTCCTCTGTTTCTATATTCTTTGTCAAACACCTGTCAAAACTGACACTCTGACCATTACAATACAGGCAGAAGTAATTTGTCCGTCCGTCCGTCCGTCCGTTTTCTTCCGCTTATCCGGGGTCGGGTCGCGGGGGTATCAGCTTCAGTAGGGAGGCACAGACGGGGAGAAAATATTTGTGTGAAAAATATTTAATATTAGAGTGTATAAATAAATAAATAAATATATATATATATATATATATATATATATATATATATATATATATATATATATATATATATATATATATTTCTGCATTAGGTATATGTAATATGTTTTCTTTTAAAAAAAAGGGGGGCATTAGAACTCCCCCCACCCCAACATAAAATGGTTTGACCATTAGGACAACGGTTGGCTGCAACTTTGAAAGTTCGTTCCGCTGCAAACTAAGAATCACAGATGCATAGAAAAGAAAAGAGAAAAAAGAGAAGATGACACCAAAGGCTTGAGGGATTTTATGAGTAAATATTTTTTTAAAACTGAGGATGAGTCAAGAACAGGTCTAGGAACGGAATTGCAGAGGAATGATGCCCATCCAGAGCCAGGTAAGAAGCAATGCGTTTATCAAAGTATAGTATCCGCTAGCTAGTGTAAGGGGAAAAACCTTTTCTTTTACAGAAATATTTAAGCTTAGCGCCAAAAGAGCAGAAAGCAGAGAGAGGGCAGAGGTCCAGGTACAGTCTTAAAGACAGAGCGGAGTAGCAGGAGAGCCACCTGAGGCGGGTAGCTTGGGGGTGGGGGCAACAAAAATGACCGATTCTGATCGAATGAATGTTGTGTGTTTAATGGAAAAAATAAAGCCAGAGGGCAGAGAATTCCCAAAGTATCTAACACATTCTACCTCCTGCAATGGAAGGGAAAAAATTGTTAGGGACTGGCTAACATACAGCAGGTCAAAAAAGGCCATATTTTGGCTGCAGTGCTTGCTGTTCTCTTATGAAGAAAAGATCAACTAGTGCACTAAATTCAATAGATGGGTTGAAAATATCCAATATAAAATACAGATGTTTCCAGGGCATGAAGTATACAGTTAAGTTGACTTTTGTGTGTGTGTGTGTGTGTGTGTGTGTGTGTGTGTGTGTGTGTGTGTGTGTGTGTGTGTGTGTGTGTGTGTGTGTGTGTGTGTGTGTGCGCGTGTGTAGTGGCGGCAGGTGTTGGGGGGGGCAAAAAGACTGTGTTGTCCCGGGCCTTAGCAAAGCTGCCTGCAGGTGTATCTATTAGCAGGTTTACCACTTCCTGTAGGTTAACTAAGCCTGGTTTATCACTTAACCATGTTCCTAGTATACACCCCCTTTGCCTGCACTTGGTTGTGTACAAATTTAAAGTGTATAGCACTGACCTTACTTGAAGAAGGAAAACTGAGCTTACAAAAAAGGTTGTATTTTCTGTCTAAACTTGGTCAAAATTTCTCCTGCACTTGGTTGAATATATTATTTTAAGCGAATTTGACTTTCAAAGTTTACCAAAATATAAAAAAGGTAATTCAAACAGCATTTGCCTTCTTTTACTTTTTACTTATACTTTTCATTACATTACTTGAGCACATTTATTTTTACAGTAATTTTCGTTGTTAAGTACAAGACATTTCAGATACTTTAAGGCTTTAACTCAAGTAACATTTTAGTCAGTGACTTGGACTTTTACCAAAGTCATATTTTGGAGAGGTACCTATACTTTTACTTGACTCTGAGATTTCAGTACTTTATACAACACTGAGCAGGACAACACCTCTAGTTACCCAGCTCACACAAATGTCACAGTCTGTTATGTTCTTTCGACACTACCTTCCGTTACCCTCAAACACTTCTCACTTCATCCCTCTGTAATGATTCAGAAAGGTAGAGACCTGATGATTCAGTCAGACACCAAAGTAACAGACTTATTAAAAAGGACTGGAGCACTTACAGGAACCATTATAAAGAGCACAGACAGTTTAGTGGCCGAGACCAACTCAGTGAGGATTAATGCGGACTGACTAAAAGCCACTTACCTTTTCAAAGACCGGGAGGTTGCACTGGCCCTGAAAAGTAAATCTGTGGGCTCCAGAGAGATGATCTTGATCAGTGACTGATCCACATCAGACAGAGTGACTGGGGAACAGGGACATATCAGAATCAGAATCAAGTTTATTGCTAAGTAGGTTTGCACTTACAAGGAATATGACTTGGTGTTGATGTTGCAGACAAAAAAAAATATACAGACAGACAGACAGACAGACAGACAGACAGACAGACAGACAGATAGATAGATAGATAGATAGATAGATAGATAGATAGATAGATAGATAGATAGATAGATAGATAGATAGATAGATAGATAGATAGAGAAAGCTACTGTACATGATAGACTGTGCGTTAATGTAATGCAGAAGGTCTGGAGATGCTACGTTGGTGTAGCTTGTATGTCCTGAACGGGGGAGGGAGAGAGGCAGTGTCAAGTGTCACGGCCAGCTCTGAAATAGTTTGTGACTGCTGTGCAAGGAATCAGCCACAATTTTCCCTGCACGCCTCAGAGTCCTGGAGGCGTACAAGTCCTGGAGAGATGGAAGATTGCAGACAATTGCCTTCTCTAAAGACCGGATGCAGTCTTCCCTTGTCCTTGGCGGGTGTGGAATCCGATGTCCAGGCTTGGGTCATATGAGACATACATGGTAAAATGAGGCCTCATTAGGCATTAAACCACTAGAGCCAATTGCTTCAGCTAAGAGTTCATTTCTCGAAGCTTCATTTGCAGATGAAACCAACTAATGGCCAAGTGCATAATCACAGTCAGCAATATAATCTGTACTGCTTACATGTATTTTTATCCTTTAGGGCCCTTGGAAATTATCAGTAATAAGTAATAACCAGTTTTCTCTCATGATTGTCACATGTGCATAATAAAATATTTTGCACATGTTTTGTGCGCAATTTTTCTTAGAAAAGCACAATCATATATGACTGGCTGTGCATGGTTTTCAGTCACCTTAGTGAAATTGCATTGGCTTATGCAAGCAGACAGTGAAAGTTTTTCAATAGTTTTATAAAGATTTATATTAAAAATCTGAATTGTAGATTATTTTGGTCTTTTAAAGATATTAGATTAGTGTATCGTATAACCATTCTTTGAAAAAAAGAGCATGGTAGAATAAATGAACAACATATTTTTTTATTTGTAGTTAAACAGAGAAAACATTGAGACTGATATGTTACTGAACCTTGAAGATGTGTTTTGCAATTTGTAATATTGTCTACAAATCGTAATAACGATTCAACAAAGGTCTTATTCATCTGATATTAAAGAAATACTGCCATAGCAATCTGATTTGATTGCTCTAGATGCCTGCTAGCCATAGTCTATTTTGTAAAGAATACATAAAATATGTGTGTTTTACCATTTAATTTGCAAGATTCGTAATAAAACTGAATAGTCTAATGTCTTTAAATTTTCGTCTTTCCTTGCAAGGTTACATTTAGTGATGTCTTCCTGTCACCCTGTGACATGCATTGTTGTGACAAATCAGACTGTTTCTGAAATATGAGAAGATGCAGACCCCCTCCCCCTAGGGATATGTCCCATCACAGCTGGGTGGCACCGCAATAAAGCTAAGCCCTCTCCCCCCTTAAATCTTTCTCTGCTCCCGTGGACCAGAGAAGGTGGGTCTCACATTTTAGATACTCCCTTGTAAACATGTTTCAGTTAAGTTTTTTGAAAACTGCTGTGTTTTTATCTTTCTTCAATGCCACAGTTAAGAAATTAAATTAGAGGATGTTTTACCGATAATAAAAATTCTGGTATCCTGATCAAAGTAGTTCAATATTTGAAAATGAAGTGGATAGGAAGTTAAAAAATAGTCAATGGCTGATGAAATGGAAACAAAATATCTATTGTTGGTCTTATTTAACTATAAAACATTTCATACAGTAGGTGTTGAGTAAACTAGGAAAGGGATAATGTATTTTTGGGGGGTTCTAGATAAATTTTATTAATTTAGAAAGATAGCACTTTGGATTGTAAAGGTTGTTGAAGCCTATGATATATTGTTGTAGTTAGGAAATATATCTTACATGTTTTACTTATAAAGTAAAGGATTTGTAGACAAGGTAATCTAAGGGAATCATACTCACTTGTGTAGGGATGTATTTTATTGTTAAATGATACAAACTTGAGTCAAACAGGTTTCTTTGACGCTAACACCTGAATGTTTGTTTATGATCGTAATACAAGAGCTCACAGAGAATCAAAAAAATTAGAAGATGAAGAGGTGAACACAGAAAGTAGGTACCTTTAAAACCAAAGAGCCATGTAATTCAACTTTCTGCTACAGTATAACTAGTAATTTCAATATGTCATTATTCTGAAAAACGTGAATAGAAATTTGAAGATGCAGGATACGATTTTTCCAAAATCTGAAAAGTGTAGTGTGTTCATATTTATCACTCTCTGCTCTCTAAATAAAAGACCGCTACTCTAAAAGTGACCCATTTGGTAAAAAAAGATGATCTTTAAATAATAAGAAATCAGAGGAATTACTGTTCAGCTATTTTTATAAGGTTTAATCAAACAAAGGTTTAAGAAGAAATACAGCTGCCAGGTGACTCAGCAGTTTGAAAGGGCTGTGTGTAACCCAACAACGTGAGCTTCTATCCATCCATCCATCCATCCATCCATCCATCCATCCATCCATCCATCCATCAATCCATCAGCACTCAGTGCTCAAAAGGGCACCATGCAAGCTACAGAAACTACAAATGAGAAACACCCCAAGAGTCTCCCTAGAGGAGGGGAGGATGACAGACTCAATTGGATGGATTTGACCAGGAAAGGTAGAAGAACAAAGAGAGGGCTCATCCAAACAACTATAACTGGAAAGGTACCAGAGTTAAGGTGCTCCTGCGATAAAACCTGGACAAATCTGAGGGGCCGTAAAATACATTAGGCCAAGATCAGGTGTGGGAAGGGAGAACCAAAGTGGCAGTGCACAGACAGCATGTCTGGTGAGACAATGGAAAGCTCCAGTCAGGAAGTGTCAGGTTCAAACACCTAAAACATTAATTAAAACAACACAAAAAGGAAAGACAACATATGTTCTCTTGCAAGGAGAACGCCAGGAACACACTCTCAGGCATGTGTCTCCCATCGCTCTAAAGTGCATCCGTGCCTCCCCTTACTTTTTATTTTCCCAGGGAAACAGACTGCAATGTGACCTTGAACATCATACTAACAGTTCAGTTACACAGAACAATTGAGCATTCAGTTCTCAGGGAAAGGAGTTGCCCACAGATGGTGTGGTGTAATTCCTCACAGTGGCAGATAGTACTGTAAAAACAACTTTATATCATGAGACTTTTTCTCTTCACAAAACCTTACTCTGTCACATAGGAGAGAAAGATTAGTCATCTGAAAGACACTTTAATATCTGAATAAACTCAAACTTTAAAACCTTTTTAATAGTTATGAGTAAATACATGATAAATACAATGAATATGGAAAATAAAATAAAACATATAGAGAATAATAAAAATAATTCTAACAGGAAGCACCCAATGTACAGGACATTTCTAAGCACCTCTGTTAACCACAACCTAAGGGAGTATGGTCACCGAGGCCACTCGGTGACCATGCCAGCTGAACCCATGAAGGAGAGGGTTAAGTGCCCTAAGATGGAGTGGGGCTGGTTTAACAATGACCTGGATAACATCATTAAATCTACATTATTGTGCACAGCAAAATGGAAAGTGGTTGCTCTCACAGTGAGTAAGTACAGCTTCACAAGAGAACAATTTGGGAAAATGGAGGAGAAGGTTGGCACCAACACAAAAAAACAACTAAAAAGAAGAGCGACAGAGAAATCCATAACTTAATGGCAAAGCTCAAAAGTCTTAACAGAAGGTTCAAAATAAGTAACCCTGAGGAAAGGAAAGGAACAAAGGAGCCTTGGATCATCAGTCTTGGATCATGTCTCATCAGACTTAAAAAGGTAGAAAGGGTAAAAGAACTGAGCAAAGAGAAGGAGAGGAGGGGGATCCCTTCATAAAGGACCCCTACAACTTTACCAGATCTGGAGTTGACTTTCCCTGCTTTAAATTGTCTCTCACTCTGGCGGCACAATCATGGGGAAGACTGCTGGCTGGACAGATGGTCTGAAGACAGACATCAACGCCCTTCACACTGGGGGGAAGCCACAAGTCATTGCTGAAGATGCTGGTTGTTCAGGGTGGTGTATCCCAACGGTATTGAGTGGAAAAGTGAGTGGAAGGATAAAGTGTGGTAGGAAAAGGTGCACCAGCAACAGGGAGAACACCTTTACAAGTAGTGCACTGAGGCTGGAGTCAGTGCATAAAGAGCTACAAAGCACATGGGCTACAGATGTTACATTCCTCGTGTCAAGCCAGTTCTGAACCAGAAATAGCAAGCATCCCTCCTAGGTTAAAGAGAAAAGGAACCAGATTTTTGCTCAATGGTTCACAGCTTTCAGAATAAAATAAATTCCAAATTTAATTTGGAAATCAAGGCCCTTCAAGATCAGGTCTAGCCCTAGCTGGTTTCAAGTATGTGTTGGTGATGGTAAGGTGTAGGGGCAGGGTGGTACCCAGTCTTGGTCAACAAACAATTGGCCCAGCTGTTAGATTTGCTAATATTTGCGTTTAAGTAGAATCTTCATGCAGCATGTCCTAATAGCAGTGACCTTGCTGGATAATTTCTTCTCCCCTTTTGTAATTGGCTCCTACTCTGTGGATAACCTGCATGTTCTTTTAATTACTGCAGCATTGCTCCAGAAAACTTAGTTCAAGATGAAGGCTAGAAACTGCTGATTCAGGACGATACACTTAATAGTTAGCTTTGAGACCAAAGTCCTCCCTTCCTCATTATGATTCCTCTCCAATTCCCTCATCCGAAAGTCCCAGTTTCATGAGAGCATTTCTTAAATTAAATATTAGTTAATAACAGATGAGCAAGCAGAAAAGGTGTGCGTGTGTTTGTTTGTGTGTGTGTGTGTGTGTGTGTGTGTGTGCGTGTGTGTGTGTGTGAGAGAGAGAGAGAGAGAGAGAGAGAGAGAGAGAGAGAGAGAGAGAGAGAGAGACTAGGAACCAGCTGGTGCTGATGTAATGCTGACTTAAACAGCTACAGTTAATTACTCTACTAAAGGCACTATGCCAATTACTGATCATAATGATCACTGAGTCTCTGAAAACAAAATCTTGGTTTATTCCATCGCAAAGAATCCACTCACATTCTAACTGGGAATATTTAACCGGATCTAAACACTCATTACAAATTCAATCTACGTCAGTCAAATTTCAAGATACATCTGTTTGGATGCTGTGAAGTGACTGAAGAAAAACATGTGAATCATCCTGTACTCTCATAACAAGAGGCCAACCCACTCACTCAGACATGTGTGTGTGTGCTTCAGAGGACTCTGTATCCACACACTCATCCTCATGGAAACTTAGCATCACTAACTCTTGAGGTCACTACATAGGCCAATCTTGAATCAGGGTCTACTGGACCTGTTGATCGGGGAAAAACTACCCAATGCTGTGCAATTAGGATCTAGAGCTAGTGCAGGTTTATATGTTTAAAAGAGATAAAACAGACCCCATCTTTACAGTAATCTAAGATCTTAGAGGGACTGTTGAGGAATTTCAAGGTTAGGTTTTGTTATACAAAGAAAAAAATGTAATTTCATGGCAATTTTTTCTAATGTCTTAATAGAATTGATTAGAAAAGAAATACCTTTATTGTCCTACAATGGGGAAATTGTGTGTGTGCCAGTGGCAAAAATAAGTAGCCAGAAGACACCAGACTCACATACAAGATTACATACTATGAACAAAAAGCTAAATTTAAAATAGAAGGCAAGGCAAGACAAGGCAAGGCAAATTTATTTATATAGCGCAATTCAGTACAGACAATGCAAAGTGCTTTACATAATTAAAATATAGGAAAATAAAACAGAATAAAAGCAAGTAGGAATAGAATGTAGAAACAAAAAAGAACATTAAAAACAGTAAAACAGTTTAATTAGAACAGTCAAAGGCAATTCTAAACAAATGATTTTTGTCGTCTTTGATGTAAAGTTACCTACTGATACAAAAAAGTCCCTGTCCTTTAAGTAGGATTTAAACCAATTGAGAGCTGTACCATAGAGGCCGACCCAGAAAGGGAAAAACTACTGGGCTATCATTAATAGATAACTGAATGTAAGATGTAAAGAAACCTGCAATTCAATTCAATTCAATTCAATTTTATTTATATAGCGCCAATTCATGAAACATGTCATCTCGAGGCACTTTATAAAGTCAAAATCAATCATATTATACAGATTGGTCAGAAATGTCCTATGTAAGGGAACCCAGTTGATTGAAGTCCCGATAAGCAGCATTCACTCCTGGGGAACCGTAGAGCTACAGGGAGAGTCGTCTGCATTGTACATGGCTTTGCTGCAATCCCTCATACTGAGCAAGCATGAAGCGACAGTGGGAAGAAAAAACACCCATTAGCGGGAAGGAAAAACCTCCTGCAGAACCGGGCTCAGTATGAACGGTCATCTGCCTCGACTGACTGGGGGTTACAGAAGACAGAGCAGAGACACAACAAGACAGACAAAAAAGCACAGAAGCACACATTGATCTAGTAATCTGTTCTTCATTAGATGGTGATAGCGGGTGATCTGTCTTCTCTGGATGATGTCACAGTTAACAGAACGTCAGACCAGGTGTACCTACTATGAAGAAAAAAAAAGAGAGAGAACAGAAAGTTAAAAGCTGAAATGACAACAGTCATTTCAATGTAATACAATGCAAAACTGGAGAACAGTAGACTAAAGAACAGTAGAAATCAGTAGAGTGAGAAAATTAGACCCTGATGTCCTCCAGTAGCCTAGGCCTATCACAGCACAACTATAGAGATAGCTCAGGGTATGAGCCACTCTAACTATAAGCTTTGTCAAAAAGGAAAGTTTTAAGATTAGTCTTAAAAGTAGATAGGGTGTCTGCCTCACGGACCAAAACTGGAAGCCAATGAAGGGAAGCTAAAACAGGAGAAATATGATCCCTCTTGTTGATTTTCATCAGAACTCTTGCTGCAGCATTTTGGATCAGCTGAAGTATTTGAACTGCATTTTGTGGACTTCCTGATAGTAAAGAATTACAATAGTCCAGCCTTGAAGTAACAAATGCATTGACTAGTTTTTCAGCGTCACTCCTGGACAGAATGTTTCTAATTTTGGCGATATTCTGGAGGTGAAAAAAGGAAACTCTGGAAACCTGTTTAATATGGGATTTAAATGACATGTCTTGGTCGAAAACAACACCAAGATTTTTTACTTTATTACCAGAGGCCAAGTTAATGCCATCCAGATTAAGTGATTGATTAAGAAGTTTATTTGGACTCTGGTCCAAAGATTACAACTTCTGTCTTGTCAGAATTTAAATGCAGGAAATTTAAAGTCATCCAGCTTTTGATGTCATCAAGACATGACTGCAGTCGAAGTAACCGATTGGATTCATCAAGATTTATGGATAAATATAGCTGAGTGCCATCAGCATAACAGTGGAAATTAATCCCATGCTGTCTGATAATTTCAACAATCAGAAGCATATATATAGTAAAGAGAATTGGTCCAAGGTCCAAAACCCTGTGGTACTCCACAGGTGACCCTAGAGTTTGAGGAAGATTTATTATTAACATGGACAAACTGGAATCTGTCCGACAGATAAGATTTAAACCAGCCTAATGCTTTTCCCTTAATCCCTACAGTATGCTCAAGTCTTTGTAGGAGAATATTGTGATCAACTGTATCAAATGCAGCACTGAGATCTAACAGGACAAGTATAGATACGAATGTCGATTGAGCGGAGCGGCTTACCAAAGTCGTACTTACACATTTTAACTGATTTTCACATGAAATTGGTAAGCACAACTTTAATCATATATAAGGCGCACATCATCATTTTTTGAGACAATTCAAGGATTTGAAGTGCTCCTTATAGTCCAAAAAATACGGTAAACATGACTACAGTTTAAAGCCTCATAAAATAGTGTTCCTATAAACTGCTGTGTTGTTTACAAGACTGAAGTAGTTTTAGGATTGTAAAAGTCTGCATTGGTTTTGGCCCTTCTTGTAGTCACTGGCTCCACAACCAGTTAATCTGGATTTGTTCTTTGTTAATTTGTTTGATTCAAGCTTCAAGAGACTTGCCTGCTCTGGGTAAGATATGAAGTGCTCAAAATTCTCAACTCTCCCTTAGTTATCAGTGACTGGTATTCCATGTTCAGCATTTTGTGTGTGTGTGTGTGTGTGTGTGTGTGTGTGTGTGTGTGTGTGTGTGTGTGTGTGTGTGTGTGTGTGTGTGTGTGTGTGTGTGTGTGTGTGTGTGTATTGAATTACTGATATGGGCTGGGTTTTCTTTGCTGAAGCTTTTTTAAGAACGAATCTCTTTGTTCGAAGCCTGGAGTTATGCTGATGCTGCCTTTAAAAACAGCAATCACTCCTCCTATAACTAACAATCCACCTCTCTCTCATTTTGTACTCTCATTAGCAGATCTCACTAGTGCCTGCAGAGACTCATTATCTGTGCTCAGAGTCATGTTTATGAAGCTGGCACAATGTCACATCTCCATGCCAAATCCAATGAGCTGCATTGTTTGACTCTGTCCAGCTCTGCAGCCCAGCTGACTGTTGTGTTTTGGTCAGACATGAAAAAAAGACTGCCATGATTTTAGTTTTCTGACCCACATCCAGAAATCACACTCAGAACTCAGAATAAAGGTTTGCCAGTTTATTAAATGGATGTGGTGTCAGCAGGTGACTTGGGGCTCAGGCTTGGTAGTATCTGGAGAAGGAGGAAGATGGTTAGAATGGGTTTGAAATCAATGTAGTAAGAGGGATGGATGAGTTCAAGGTGCAAAGTAGCTTACGCTGATCAGAGGAAGGCGAGTTGAGGAGGTAATTTTGATCCTGGCAATAAGTGGTTCAGGTGTGCAAATGGCAAGTTTTCCAAAACAGGGGTTCCTTAGAAGAGGAGAAGATGGGAACAAAAAGGGCCTGTGGCAGGCTCTCAGTGGAGAGCGGGGAGGCAGGTGCTGGTTCAAAAGGGGGAAACCTGGAGATACAAGGAACAAGGAGGCAAATCACAAAGGGTAAGTTTTTTTCTGTAGTAAACTGAACTTTTGCAAAATGCTTAGAAAACTCAGAGGGCTTGTCTCTACAACAGGGGTTGACAATGGTTAACTTAAATGTTTACATGGACAAAAGTAATCGGATTAAAGGGCCGATTGGAATAAAAATGCTACATGTAAACAAGCCAATCGGAATATGATGATCGGATTAAGTTCAACAGGATGAAATTGTATTCCAAATGAGAGGGGTGGTTTCTGCCGATTGATAATCCGATCAGCGTGCATATAAACACTTCTCAGGCTCAAGTTATTCTGAATGTGCCAAATTGACCCGTGTGCGTGTGTACGCCTAATGTAAACGTGACGTGCTTCTGCGTTAGCGAGTGGTGGAAATACGTCAGGAAGCAAAAGTTTTGGGGCTCCCAATGTAACCTGTTCAAAAAAATAGAAGAGCTCAAAATTGTTGCTTACTCAGTAACATTTCAACCATAATTAGAACCTGGTGCAAGTCCAAGTTTGTTTACTATGTTTTTTTAGGGGAATTTGATATCTGCGCATGTCAGAGTGGTTATATTCTGACTAAAGCCATATATAAACACGCATTATGATCTGATTAATTGATTGTGTGCCCATATAAACGGTACAATCAAATTATTTAATCTGAATACATTTTAAACCGATCCTGAAGTTTTGTGCATGTAAACATAGCTACTCAGATGACAAATGGCTTTTCTGCAGCTTCTTAAATCCCCAGCAAACAAATCAACAAACATAAAACAGGTGGGCCACCTGCCGCGGCTCAGCCACTTCTCCCAGCAGAGATCCCTGGTTGAAAAACTGCTCACATAACCACACTCAGACCAGGAACATGACAAAGACTACTTCCTATGTGCAAATGTTTCTGTAGGAACCTCATTACTTGGTTTGTTTCTGGTTTTTGGTGTTTCTTTCTCCATAAATAGACTCAGGTTTTTTTCTCTTGGTATTTCTCAGATGTCCAGGCATTATGTCTGAGAGTAAAGACCAGGTTCAGACAGGTTATATTCTGAGATTTCCCAGGGATAACCTGATGGAAATATTCAAACTTTAACTAAACGAAAGCAAGGGGGGGTTAAACTAAAATTCTTAATAAAACCTGTTGACCTACAAAATCCTATTAGTCCCCTGGGTTGCTGGCTTCTGGTGTTTTGTCTTCTACATATACTACATTTAGCTTTTTAGAGTATTTTTGTGTTTACTCCCTCTGTGCCTCAGACCCCTGCTCTCCTTCAGTTCTTCCTTGTCCATTCATTAACTCACTTTTGCAGCTTATTACTAATCAGCCTTCCCATCATAAATAGTCCTTGTTTCAGTCAGTCACTTGTTAGGTCCTGTTCTCTGAAATCCGCATCTAAGGCTAATGTTTCTTAAAATAGTTTTCATCAGGATCCTCCAGCCTTGTGTGTTTTTAATCTGCAATAACCATCTATAGAAATTAACCCCTTTATCAGGTTTTATTTTTCTGAAACCACCCAAGGAAACGCACAGAGCACTGTTTTCTTCTTCTTCAGCTATAGATTCTAACATAATGAAAGGCTATGAACAAATGTGATGACTATAGTCCAGGGGTGTCCAACTCCAGTCCTCGAGAGCCAGTGTCCTGCAACTTTTAAATGTGTCCCTGATCTGACACACCTGAGTCAAATAATCAGTTAATTAGCAGGACTCTGAAGAACCTGACTGCATACTGAGGAGCTAATTGCGCTATTTGATTCAGGTGTGTGGGGCCAGGGAAACCCCTGCATAGTCATACAAATAGGCATATAAACTTCTAAAATTTACATCTTTGCTGATTATCCTCTGATATTTAAAGGAAAAATACAGATAGACATATATCCATCCATTTTTTGACTCGCTTATCCCTGCTGGGGTCACGAGGGGTGCTGGTGCCTATTTCCAGTCATTCAATGGGCAAGAGGCCAGCCTGTCTCATTGCAACACAGAGACAAACAACCATTCACGCACGCCTAAGGAGAATTGAGAGAGGCCAATTAACCTAACAGTCATGTTTTTGGACTGTGGGAGGAAGCCGGAGTACCCGGAGAGAACCCACGCATGCACAGGGAGAACATGCAAACTCCATGCAGAAAAACCCAGGGTTGGATTTGAACCCAGAATCTTCTTGCTGTAAGGCAACAGTGTTACCCACTGCGCCCTAGACATATATCATTTAAAATGTAACTAAATGCTGCTTCTCCGTGTTTAGTTCTGGTTCTAGGTATGCAGAGCAGGCTGGAGCCAGAAGACCTGAGTGGTCTGGATGGTTGATACACTGATAACAAGTCTGTGATGTATTTAGGTGCTAAGCCAATCAGGGATTTATAGACTAACAGAAGTATTTTAAAGTCTATTCTCTGAGATACAGGGAGCCACTGTAAGGACTTTCGAACTGGGGTGATGTGCTCTACTTTCTTAGTCTTAGTGAGGACACAGGCAGCAGCGTTGAAATTAAATCCTCCTCTTCCTTGTGGTGATGGTGGTGGTGGTTGTTGTACTTCTTCAAGTACTGTTTTATGGTGGTTGGCCATAGACATTATCAAGAGTAAACGCATCATTACATGCTTTAGCGCATTCTGCATCACCGCCATATTGGATGGGTCTACTCAAGGCTGCCATAGGAGCCAACGGGAGTAAACGCAGAGGGAGCAACTTTGGTGGAGATCAACGTTTTGGGCTGAGATTGGTTCTGAAATTGAGTTTTACTTGGTGAGAACAATGCAGAAACCCAACGGATGGACCATAATTGTATGCATTTTAATTTTTTATCGCTGTATTTTACAAACTAAGGCTGAATCACGTTGCCAAATTAAGTGTCCTGCGGTTATAGAATTATGCACATGCAAGAAGCTATGCATAACAGTTCTATTTTAAGGGCCTTAAGGTCCAGCTGAGTTCCAAGAAGAGTAGTGTAAGACACTGGAATGACTAGGAAATTTTAAAGAGCATTTTTTCAGGCCTTCAAAAAGCGGTGTGTATGCATGTATTCATGCACGCAGAAATATGAACTTATTGTTGGTGTGTAGAGAAGGCTCAGCATTGTACACATGAGAGTGAAATACATTTAAATGATCAATCCAACTTGTTTATTTATTAAAATGTACAATATATAAAGTTATACATTTATCAATATATAATACCTCTATCTATATCACCTATTTATATGTTAATATGCACACAGTCTCAACCTAGTTACAATGTCCTCCCTTGTCTCTACTTGTCCTCCTTATTTGATTGAGCTTTTTTTGAACCCAATACAAATGTCTCCCCTTACATTCCCGTCCCATTCTTCCAGCCAACTCTATACAAGCCACTTCCTTTCTATAGATTTTATTTACGCTTTACTGCATTTAATACTAATGCCCACCTGAGTTCTTTGTGCTGCTTTTTGGCATAGATGTCTGCCAGCTCATGCCCCTCAGCTCCTCCTCTCTAACCTGACTCTTGCCAGATGGATTTTGTTCTGCAGAGGTAGCGAGGCTTCAGCCATCATTTTCGGCTCCTCCCCTAAACGAGTCAAGCAAGCCTTGATACTATGGTGCTAGGCCAGTGACAGCTTGCAATGATATTGAAAAAGAGATTTGGCATTGTAAATTCAAACATTGAAAAATTAAACATTGAAAAACCACTTGCAATGACATCAAAAAAGAGATCTGGCATAGAAAAATTAGACATCTGAAAAGTCAAACACTGAAAATACAAATGTTGAAAATTCACACATTGACAAGTCAAACATTGTTAGAAAGTAGAAACTTATGATAATATTCTCGTTTTATGCTGCAGCTTTTTTTCAATGAGTTTTCATTGTCACTGTAGAGTTCCTTCAGGTATGATGGTACTACAAACTGGCACTGTTTTGCCGTTAGGGGGCGGGGCTACATTGAAGGCCCCTTCACGGGCCTTCCGTTTTTCCGGTACTCCTCGTCATCTACACTTGCTGTCACTTGTTTAGTTCCATGTCACTACAATCAGTAGCTGAATGAGCTAATGAAGATAATATTAATGAAATTAATACCCATTCTTGTGGTCAAGCAGTGGTGCATGACCGGAGCTTTCCATAAGTTCACTGCTGCAGGTAGATAATGAGAAGTACCGAAAAAAACGGCTCAGAAGCTACCAGCTCATCTCATAACACCCCTTGCTCAATGACTGCCAGCAGATCTTTGATTGAACTCAGGTGTGCAGAAGCACACTGCTCAGCCCCTGCTTGCTTGAAAAGAAATGGCTCCAGGTGCCAACTACCTTACCAAATATGCTACTATCACCCTGCTTCGTGCCACTGGTGGAAAGTTTGGGAAATGTGGGAATTTGTCACAAGAAATGTAGGCAATTGGTTTGCCTGACTATGAAGGAAAAACACCAGCAGGCAGTTGCCGCGGCTCACAGTATGCGCACAGTCTGCCCGAGCAGACCTGGCTGCAGACACAAATAAAAGGGGGACTTTCTATGTTTTCAGGCGCACACACTTTTTCAGCACACATTTGATTTGCTTCAGGCTGAATGGTGGCTCTGTGACCATTCCTACTGTGCTGCAAAAACTAACTAACTAAAAAAAATCTCAATAAAATCCCAAAATCAAAAAAACAAACAAAAAAAGAAGCATTGCCAGTTGGGCTTCTTTTGAACATGTTGAGCTGGAAAAATAGCTTTGGACAGGTTGATAAAATATGGGCTGCTTTTCATATTTAGTGAATTTTGAGAAGTAATTAAAATGAACATCACATCAAAATAGTTGTCATTGAAGAAAAATAAAAACTTCTATATTTTAATAAAATGATGTCTCCTTGTATTCATTGTATTAGTTCATTTATTTTAAAATGTGTGGAATCTGCTGCACCTGGCATATTGAATGATTAACAGTCCTTCATTAATCAATTAGGAATGATGTGGTATTGGTCAATGGCCACTGTAAATGCCCCAAATGGATTGAGATCTACTAATCAACTTCAAAATGTTTCATAGAGAAAGACATTTTATATTAAGGTAGATTTACAACTCATGTTGGGTGGCTGTTGGTAAAATATTTAGTGGTTGCTATGACAACCTGACAACACAAGATTGATCTTGTGTGTGTGTGTGTGTGTGTGTGTGTGTGTGTGTGTGTGTGTGTGTGTGTGTGTGTGTGTGTGTGTGTGTGTGTGTGTGTGTGTGTGTGTAGGTTATTTGGTTGCCTGATTGCAGAATTAGAGGGGAGCCTGTATGTGTGACCTTTTTTTCTCCACTTCAGTGCAGTTGTGTGCTAATGACGTGTTCTTGATTATGTATGTAATATTTATAGGCAAGGCAAGGCAAATTTAGTATAGCACATTTCAGTACAGAGACAATGCAAAGTGCTTTACATAATTAAAATATAGGAAAATAAAACAGAATAAAAGCAAGTAGGAATAAAATGTAGAAACAAATTAGAACATGGGAGAATATAAACTAAAAGCAAACATTAAAAGCAGTTGGACTACAAAGTTGAACTAATGATGTTTCAGTAAAACAGTTTAACTAGAACAATCAAAGGCAATCCTAAACAAATGTGTTTTTAATCTTGATTTAAAGGAACTCAGGCTTTTCGCACTTTTACAGTTTTCTGGAAGTTTGTTCCATATAAGTGGAGCATAGGAACTAGGTGCTGCTTCTCCATGTTTGGTTCTGGTTCTAGGTATGCAGAGTAGGCTGGAGCCAGAAGACCTTAGTGGTCTTGAGAGTTGATACACTGATAACAAGTCTGTGATGTATGTAGGTACTAAGCCATTCAGAGATTTATAAACTAACAGAAGTATTTTAAAGTCTATTCTCTGAGATACAGGGAGCCAGTGTAATGAATGAATGAATGAATGAATGAATGAAAACTTTATTGTCATTGTCACAAGAACAACAAAATTTAAAAAGTGCCATCGATCCGTGCATATGTTTAAAAAAAAAACAATAATAATAAATAAATAATAAATAAATAAATCTCTGTCCCTCAATTTACACACAATATAAGTAATAAATAACAAATAACTGATAAAAACAACTAATAAATATAAAATAGCACATTCTCACACACATCATCCATGATAATTAATGGTTATTTTTGGTTGCATTTAGCTTTGTTATTGCTGTCGGGTAAAAACTGTCTCTAAAACGGTTGGTTCTTGTTCTGATTTCTCTGTATCGTCTGCCTGAAGGCAACGGTGTAAACAGAGAATGTCCAGGATGAGAAGTGTCCTTTGTGATGGGTTGTGCCTTTTTTAGACAGCGGTCGCTGTGCAAGTCCTCCAGTGAGGGGAGAGGGCAGCCAATGATTTTTTGGTTTGTATTCACAACCCTTTGTAGAGCTTTCTTTTGAGCCACAGTTCTGCTGTTATGCCATGCGCAGATACAGTAAGTCAGTATGCTCTCTATGCAGCACTTGTAGAAGGACCCCAGCAGTTTCTTTTTGATGTTATTCTTCCTGAGAACCCTTAGGAAGTACAGTCTTTGCTGGGCCTTTTTTGTCAGCTCCGGGGTGTTGATGTTCCATGTGAAGCCCTGCTCAATGTGGACCCCCAGGAAACGGAAGTCAGCTACCCTCTCCACACATTTTCCCCCAATGGTTAGTGGTGTAATGTCCATTTTTTTCCTCCTGTAATCTATCATGAGTTCTTTTGTCTTTGAGTTGTTGAGGAGCAGATTGTTCTCCCTGCACCACACCAACAGCCGCTCCACCTCACTCCTGTAAGCCGACTCGTCGCCTCCTGAGATAAGCCCCACCATTGTGGTGTCATCAGCAAACTTGATGATGGTGTTGCTGTGGTGGGTAGAGGTGCAGTCATGTGTATATAAACAATAGAGCAGGGGACTGAGCACACAGCCCTGTGGAGAGCCAGTGCTAAGGCTGAGGGCAGTGGATAAATGTTTCCCCACCCTAACTCTGCTGTCGGTTGGTCAAGAAGCTCATAATCCACTTGCAGGTGGAGTGAGGGAGACCCAGGTCCACCAATTTGTCCACCAGTCTGTGAGGGAGGATGGTATTAAAAGCGGAGCTATAGTCCACAAAGAGCATCATAGCTTCCCTTCTGCTACAGATGTGACAGAGCAGCATGGAGGGCTGTGATCACAGCATCCTCGGTGGATCTGTTGGCTCTGTAGGCAATCTGGTGAGGGTCAAAGCCAGGAGGGAGAAGTGCTGTGATGTGACCCCGGACCAGTTTTTCAAAACACTTCATCACCACAGGGGTTAGTGTCACTGGCTGGTAGTCGTTGAGGGAAGAGATATGAGGTTTCTTGGGTATGGGGACTATGGTGGAAGATTTCAGGCAGGATGGGACTGTAGACAGGGCTAGGGACTGGTTGAAGATCCTGGTAAAGACTCCAGCCAGCTGATCGGCGCAGTCTTTCAGGACACGTCCAGGGACGCCATCAGGTCCAGCAGCCTTCTTTGGGTTGACGGCCCGCAGTGTGCACCTCACCTCGTGCTCCTCTACAACAAAGGGTCTGGTGTTGTGGGTCGCTTTGTGTAGTGTGGCTGCTTCTGTTGGTTTCACCTCAAAGCGGGCAAAGAAGAAGAAGAGGTTCAGCTCCTCTGCCAGCATGGCGTCGCCTTCCGCAGCTGCGAGGTTGGTCCTGTGGTTGGTAAGAATGACTTTAGAACTGGGCTGATGTGCTCTACTTTCTTAGTCTTAGTGAGGACGCGGGCAGCAGCGTTCTGGATCAGCTGCAGCTGTCTGATCCACTTTTTAGGCAGACCTGTGAAAACACCGTTGCAGTGATCAATTCTACAAAAAATAAATGCATGGATTAGTTTTTCCAGATCCTGCTGAGATATTAGTCCTTTAATCCTGGAAATGTTCCTCAGGTGATACAAAGCCGACCTTGTAATTGTCTTTAGATGCTTTTGGAGGTTCAGGTCTGAGTGCATCACTACACCCAGGTTTTGGGCCTGATCAGTGGTTTCTAGCTGAAGCAGCTGAAAGTTGTGTGCTAACTTTTGATCTCTCCTCTATTGGTCCAAAGATTATTACTTCAGTTTTGTTTTTATTCAATTGAAGAACATTTTGGCACATCCATGCATTGACTTCTTCTAGGTATTTACTCAGTGCCTGAACTGGTTCATAGTCACCTGGTGACATGGTGATGTAGAGCTGTGTGTCGTCTGCATAGTTATGGTAGCTGATGTTGTTGTTTTTTATTATCTGAGCTAGGGGGAGCATGTAGATATTGAAGAGGAGGGGACCCAGGATGGACCCTTGGGGAACCCCACATGTGATTTTTGTAATTTTTGATGTAAAGTTACCTACTGATACAAAAAAGTCCCTGTCCTTTAAGTAGGATTTAAACCAGTTGAGAGCTGTAGCAGAGAGACCGACCCAGTTCTCCAGGCGTTCTAACAGGATGGAGTGATCGACAGTATCAAATGCTGCACTGGGGTCCAATAGTACCAGCACTGTAGTTCTTCCAAAGTCTGTATTTATATGGATGTCATTAAACACCTTGATAAGAGCGGTCTCTGTACTGTGGTGAGCACGGAAGCCAGACTGGGAAACATCAAAGCAGCTGGTCGTTGTTAAGAAGGTGTTTAATTGTTGAAATACAACTTTTTCAATGATCTTACTGATAAAGGGGAGGTTTGAGATGGGCCTGTAGTTCTAGAGTAGAAGTTTGTCTAAATTATTTGTATAATTGGTAAGTACTTTATAAGTACTTGTATTGTACATATATGCTTGATTTCAAATGGAGTTGAGATTTGGGCTGGATTTTCTTTTTGTTGGACGGGTTTTACGTTGTTTGGGCTGGAAACAGTCAGATCTGGCAACACAGTTTGGTGCTGGGTCCATTGAATTAACTCAAAAGTCAAGCATAAGCATATGCTCTGTCCAGCTCTGTCCAGCTCAAGATTCTTTAACCTGCTGGATAAGCTGTTGTGTGCTGAGACACATCTGAAAGCTAAGGAGCTTCAGCTCAGGGATGAGCAGTAAAGCCAGTTGAAGTGAATTTAAAACTCTGAGGTGCCTTGAAAAGTCAGGGAGAATCTATCGGTCCTCTTCTGCCATTCCATGAAACATATGGTATTAGCTACATCAGGGAAGAAAATAACAGCGTGTTGTATTGGACTGCTGTTTCTGCCAGGATGCCTCTCTACATGAAGCTTTCATTCTCATTAAAGGTCATTAATGTCTTTTTTTCCCCTGTTCCGGTCATTAAAGTCAACTGCTGAGGGAAAATGTCTTCAGAGCATTGATGCCGATGTTAGGCAAACCCGAAAGAAACTATTCAGGAACAAGAATAAAGGGACACGTGCCTCTGTCAGAAATAAAATCTGTGTCACAAAAACTTCATATTGTCATTATTAAAAAATTATTATATTAAAGACATGGATTGTTTCACTAATGTAATTATCATCTCAGCTCTAAAACCCGTCTTCATTCAGTATTAATTGTTAACCGAGGCTAAAGCTAACAGCTAGTCATTGGCACTTCTGTGTTTTACTCCTAATGTGTTCTGCTTTCCAAAGGGTTGTCAAGTTTATTTGAATATTTACAGAGTATTCAGGCTGCTCTAGTTTGTGAAAAAAGCAGTCGCCTTTACAAATGTTATTTGAGATTGGAGACTGAAATTGTAATGAAACGTTGCAGACAGTGTACCTTTTTGTCTTTTTGTCTTCATTCTGATTTGCAGACAGTGTACCTGTCATAATTTGTGAATGAACCCGAACACAACCACACACGGAGATAGGTTTTAATTGAAGAGATTGTTTGGAGGAATGAGACCAACAATCAGAATTGGACTGGAGCAGGATGATGGAGATGGCAGGAGCAGGTGGACCGGAAAGGACCGGAAAGGACTGGAGGACTGCAGGGCTGCGCTGTGGAGCCAGGAAACCTTTAGAGCAGGTAGGTTAGCGCTGGGGTTGAGGTGGAGCTGGCAGCGCAGCAGATAGATTACTTGGATCACAGGGGTACCAGGAGATCCATTAGCACAGCAGAGATTACTTGGAGTGTAGCACAGCAGAGAGAGAGTTCTTGGAGTGCAGGGGTTGCAGCAGGAGCAGCAGCAGCACCACAGAGAGAGTTACCGGCAGGCAGGCAGGTAGACGAAGGAAACACTGGCAGGACGAGGTCTGAGTGAAGGAAGCAGACGTATGCAATAATGAACAGACGATCCAGCGGGGAAGAGCAGACTGAGGGAGGTTTATGTAGTAGTGCTGACAGGTGGAAAGAGTCCTGGCTGATTAGTGGCTGACAGGTGTAGGTGATTACTGAGGTGTGGAACCAGAGCTGTATAGGAGGTGGAAAGTGCCCTGAATATGTCCATGGTGCAGCAGGCAAAGCTGCACCATGACAGTACCCAAAATTCTTGCGAGGCATGGCGTTGCAACTTAAACAATTTACTAACAGAAAACCTGGTAGCGGCAAGTAACCTCTTCAGGAGTAAGCCAGAGATATGGCAGAGAAGACAGCTGGTTAACTCACTGCAGAGATGACAGGCAGGATGGCAGAGGCTGGGTCTGAGTGCCACTGCCGCTAGCTGACCATATGCGCTAAATATAAATACGTTTTTGCTATGCTATAATAAAGTGCATATGACCCTCTCTATTATGATCATCCTGTGTTTGAATTTTTAGTTCATCTTCTTCTTCTTGTGTTTTAACGGCGGTTGGCAACTAGCTAGGGGCATTACCACCTACGATTGCCTAAGAGTGAGATCAGGGAACAGCTATATTCTATTTCTTAATCCCGTTTGCACAAGTTATATAATAAGTGTTTCCTGGTTATAAATTACATGAATAGTTAACTGATGATACCCTTCTTTTCTTTATTTTTCTTCCAGATGTGACCATTTTTCATTATATCTACTACAGTTAACCAAAACATGTAAAATTGTTGCTTCCATATGACATGCATCACATAAACCTGTTTCATGTTTCCCAATGTAATGTATTATTTAAAACATTGTGTGGCAACATATTATGGTTACCTACTGTCTTCCGAGCTGCTACCTGTACATTATCAACTAGATTCAAACCAATGTATTTTTCTTTAATGCTTGTTTTGCTAATTTATCAGCTGCTTCATTCCTCTTTAAACTCATGTGTCCTGGAACTCACCCAAAGGTGACTGTGACCTCTTTATGAACATGTTTTGTGTGTAACAGCAACAATTTAAACAAAATGTCTTTGAAAATTGAAGGACTTCAAGCTCAAGAGGACTGAAATGGAATCAGAGCAAATCAAACCTTTAACTTTCAAGTCCTCCTTCAACGTCATCATGACACTCAGAGCCTCTAAGTTTGTTACGCTTTAGCCAGTCCAAAGCACAGTTATGGGAAGAGTACTGGAACTGTAATACTGAAGAAAAAACTATTTGAGGTTCAAAGGACATTGTGTTTTTATCAATTTTTGCTTCTTTGATGATTTTCTTCTTTCCTACGGCATTCATTACAACTACATGTACATGACTAATTATGCAAATTAGGTGATGCAGTTGGAACAAAATAAAAGCATACTTATTTTACGTGAAAGAAGTATGTTTGGATGAATGTTTTGTTTGTTTTTTGAAGAAAATTAAGTTTTGTATAGGTTCCATTGTATCTATGATCCAGCTTCAGTTTAGGAGAAAGACATTTTAGGTGAACGACTGGAATGATCTGCTGACCTCCGCCTCTTCTTGACTAAGTTAAACCCAGAAATTGCTGCCTTGAAATTATATCACGGGCCGATTGACGCAAACAAAACCTGTCAGCTGGAACATATTTTAATTTAAATGTTTAATTGGTTGTCAATCAACATAATTTTCTGCTCCTCCAGACCTATGTCACTGTGCACGATGTCCATATTAGTTGTTATTTATCTTAAAATCAGTGACCGCAAATTTAATTCTTCATATCCGCAGTTTTCCCTCTGATCTAGTTACTCTGTTTATTGCCTCTTATGAGTTTCCTCCCTCAGCCTCTAAACCCTCTGTCAGCATCCAGTGGGTGCAGAGGGGCTGACAAAAGGAGCAACTGCTCCAATGCACGTAGGTAGAAGGCTCTGGGATGTATGTTCATTTTTTTATTTTTGATAAAGACCGCTTGGCGATGTTAACAGTGAATACTATTGAAGCCTTAGAAATACACCTAAACTGAGCATGTATGCAAACTGCATTCCAGTTACTCCACTACATATGTTGTTGTTTTTTTTTGGTAGTTTTTTTTATTCCCCTGTGCTCTTTATCTGCTGTCCTTGAAAAAGGGATTTTCCTGCTGGCATTGTCAGCCGAGCACGTGACTCCCAGCTTGGTAGGAAGCAAGACAACACAAACACTTCTGCTGGAAGATGACACGAGCAAGGGTTCCCATGGCAACTGTGGGAAAGACTGGTGGTGTTAGGATGGCACAAGAGCGCTGTTATCATTGGGAGTGCTCTGAATCATCTGTCAGTGTGCCGTTTGTTGCTGTTTCAACCCTGTAAAGGATACTGTGTTTATGTAGCTCGTTGTTGACTCTAGCTGTACGTGTCTGTGTGCAGAATACACAATGATGTTGACTGGTTTGTGCAGGGACAAATTGCTATCTATACTATTGTAAATATACTACTGTAAAGATGACTGGTCGTTTGAGACATCTTAGTTAAAACCAACCAACACTAGACTTTAAGGAGCGGTTCATTCAAGCTTTAATAAGAAAAAAAATCAAGGCCAACAAGCCAATCTTCATAGCTACAGCTACAAACTGTAGCTATGATGTAAAACACATCTGCAAAACCAATTATTCTCCATGAAATTGTTTATGTAATGTAAAGTTAACATTTACAGAGTTTTATGTTATAAACCCAACCAAATCTTGCTGCAGTTACAGCTGCAACTCTTTTCGGGTATGTCTCCGAAAGCTTTGTAGAGGTAAAAGCTGAAGTTTTTGCCCATTCTTTTTAGTAAACTAGATCCAATTTTGAAGTCTTGCAATATATATTAATTTGGTAATCTGACTCTCGCCAGATGGATTTCGTTGTGCAGAGCTTCACACATCCCCCTGGGATTGCTCCATTGGAGATGTATTTCAGAAGGAGGGGCCTTATGAAAACTCCTTGCATATGATTGGATAAACCACTTGTCCGTCATGTTTTGATGTGTTACTTCAACCACTCACATTGAAACCAACCCGTAACGCTGATGGGAGCGATTCCACTAACAAAAGCCTTCAAAAGCTGTTCTCTGGTGTTCTTTTAAATAATATTTAGGAGATTGGACAACATCAATGAAATAGCACCAACAATTTTACTGCTTGCTTCCTCGCTGCGAGCCAGTGTTGTTGTCTGAGTCCTAACGGTCGCTCCTCTGATATGTCACATCTAAAAAAATCCCACCCGGGGATCCTGATTGGCTCGTCCATTTTGTGTGGTATTGAAATTTCTCCCAATGGCAGCGATTCCAGATGGATGTGTGGAGCCGTGGGGAGCTCTGCAGAATGAAATCCATCTGCCGAGAGTCATGTTACTAATTTGGATTAAGGTCTCCACTTTGACCGGACCACTCAAACACATAAATAAAATATTCCATTACAGCACTGGCTGTATGTTTATTCATTTGCAAAAACACAGTTGGAAAACGGTTATTGCAAGTCACTCCAAACAATTGAATTGTTTTTGTCTATTTTTTTCTTCCTCATGTTTGCTCTGCACCCTACATGGTTTGAGGCAAAACCTCAAAAGGAATTCTGAAAAGCTTATGTAAACAAGCTTTTTACCATGCTGGAATACAGGCTACATTTGCTGAGAAGTATAGCTGTCCTGTCGACTGATTCTCCCACCTGAGCTCTGGATCTTTACAGCTCCTCCAGAGTAACCATGGGTCTCTTGGCTGCTTTTTTTCCACATGTCCTGTTGTAGCATTTCAGGCATGCCATATAAAGAAGCTGGTTGGCTACATGTGCCAGGGTAGATTTACTCTACAAAAAAGACGGTGTGTGTGTGTGTGTGTGTGTGTGTGTGTGTGTGTGTGTGTGTGTGTGTGTGTGTGTGTGTGGATCATATGAGTAGAAGTTAATTTTGTTTTCTGAGTGGGTGGATGTGACAGGTTTGTCACCTGGACGTCCACAGGATGTCAGAGTGGCAAGAACAGTAGAAAGCCTGTAACACAACTCTGTAAAGTCCAAAGCAGCCCCAGGCAGACAAATACAAGGCACGCCAGTGCAGTCTTATGCCCTGCAGAGAAGTAAGTCATCAGCGAGGCACAGGAGCAGCAGCCTATAGGCCAGACCTGGGCATTTCCGCAAGCTGGCCCCATGCACTTATGTGTTAGGGGACATCTGCATTGCACAGTATTTATTGCTCTTGTCCAAGCATCCCACAAACTGAAACATCCCACAAGGCATGAGGACAGCATGGAAAAATCTGGAGCTCACCTGAAGAACAGAGCAGTCAATTGTAATTACTTTTCCCTGGCTTTGGATGAGACCTGTGATGTTGGCGACACGGTCCAACACCAAAGTTTTTGTTACATGGAACAACTAGAGACTTTAAAATTGTGAAGGTACTGGCAGCCATGCAGTCAGCAAAAAGAGCAGCAACTGGAAGTGATCATTCCTGGAGGTAAAAACATGTTTTGAGGAGTTGGGAGTGAAGTGGGACAACTGATGGTTGTCCAAATGTGATGGAGAAAAATGTTGGACTTCTGAAGAAAATGCAGGATGAAGTGACAGAAATAAACTCTGGACAGAAACAGATGTTTTTACATTGTACCATACATCAACAAGTGTGTACATCAGAGTTAAAGATGAACCATGTTGTTGATGTTGTGACTAAAATAGTTGATTTTATCAGGGCAAGAGCACTGACTTAATACAGATGGGTCATTGCTGTTTTGGAGAAGGACTAAACTGAACATTAGGACATAAGTTGCCACATGTACAAAAATTCGGCAAAATTAGGACAAAATTGTCAACCA
The DNA here is from genome assembly GCF_011125445.2 of Fundulus heteroclitus. Classification (NCBI taxonomy): domain Eukaryota; kingdom Metazoa; phylum Chordata; class Actinopteri; order Cyprinodontiformes; family Fundulidae; genus Fundulus; species Fundulus heteroclitus. The sequence goes on from NC_046375.1 coordinate 27,192,101, forward strand.
CTGTTAAACATTGAAGGAAGTCACATCATGAGCTATTCACCTCTGCAGATACTGTGCAACACTGTAAGAGAAAGAGATTTCAGGACTTTAAAACAATTGAGAGTGAAATGCACATGATTTACAGGAAATACCTGCTAAAGAACATAAGCAAACAGGCCCACAGGATGTATTTGCAAACAAGCAAACACAAAAGCAAACAGGCTTAGATCAGAGGTAACTGGACTTCTGTTCAGTTCTTTCTGAAAACATTTCGACCCCTATCCAGGGGTCTTTGTCAATTCTGGTGCCTTGCAGTTGAGCAACCTGCAGTTGGTGCACTGCTGTTTTTAAGGATGTGGAAACCTATCTTCCAAGGCGCCTTCTAAGTCAGATGCAAATCAATGACCCACGTGCCACTGTCCTGGGCCACTAATGCTTAGTGTGAGTGGAGTACTTGGTACTTGGAGGATCGAGCTGTAAACACCGGGGAGTTTGACCAAGATGGCTTCTTTCACCCCTCTGTCAAACCTTCTGTTCTCCCTGTCGAAAATCTGGACATCATTGTTTTCAGAAGTGTGTCATTTGTTCTTCAGGTTGAAGTGGACAGCTGAATCTTGCCCCGACCTGCTCGCGTTCTGGTGTTGTGCCATGCGTTTATGTAGCTGTTGTTTCGTTTCTTTGATGCAGGAGTCTGAGCAGTCCTAGCTGCATTGGACCGCATACTCAACAGCACTCAGCTGTGGTTTGGGATGAGTGTTATTAGGTTTGAAATCCACTGGTATGTTGAGTTTGGAGAAAATTCTCCTGAGTTTCTCAGAAACTCCTGACATATATGGAATGACCATGTTCTTACATCTCTCTATTTCCTCCTCTGTATTTGATGCAGTGTTATTTCTTCTGCCAGCTTTATTGACTGATTTGACAAAGGCCCATGTCAGGTAACCACAAGCTTGCAATGATCTCCTGACATGCTTGTGTTCTTTTTGTTTCTCCTCTTCCAAAGAGGAGAAACGGCAATTTATCTAATGTTGCTGGTTTGGCCTGGAAGCAAATTGCACACTAAGCTTTTAAGTATAGCTTGATCTAGTAACATTTATAGTAATTTATCTAATGTTGTTGGTGCCTTCTGTGTGCTACATCTTTATTCACTTTGACACCAAGGCATATTGAAAATAATCCTTCAGTTGAGTGATACATTTCAGTCCATCAAAGCAAATTGGTGTTTGTCATGGTGTGGTTTTGGCCTGGCTGTTTCCCCTGTTATTTTCCAGCACCTCCTCCTCTCACACAGCTCAGCGTCCACTACCTCAGCAATCAGTCTCACATGTTAGGCACCAATCACTCAGTACTCACTCCACATGCCAGCCTCTCTACAAAAGCCTCCCTCAGTCTTCTCTTCCCCGCTGGATTGTCATCAGTCTCCACTCACACCACGTCTGTCAGCCCAGAACTCTCTCAGCTGCACTGCTGGATTTCCTGCTACCCCAATGCTCCAAGTAAGCTCTCTGCTCTGCTGCTGGATCTCCTGCTACCCCAGTGCTCCAAGTACTGCTGTGCTGCTGGATTTCCTGCTACCCCAATGCTCCAAGTAAGCTCTCTGCTCTGCTTCTGGATCTCCTGCTATCCCAGTGCTCCAAGTAAGCTCTCTGCTCTGCTGCTGGATCTCCTGCTACCCCAGTGCTCCAAGTAAGCTCTCTGCTCTGCTGCTGGATCTCCTGCTACCCCAGTGCTCCAAGTACTGCTGTGCTGCTGGATTTCCTGCTACCCCAATGCTCCAAGTAAGCTCTCTGCTCTGCTGCTGGATCTCCTGCTACCCCAGTGCTCCAAGTACTGCTGCGCTGCTGAATCTACTGCAGTCCCTGTGTTCTAAGGACTCTCTCTCTGCTGCTCTCCTGGTTGTTCTGCAGCTCCCACATCCAAAGAACTCTCTCTACTGCACCTCTGGTTCTACAGCAGCCCCAGCGCCTCCTGAAACTCTCTCTGTTGTGCTCCTGGATCAATTGCAGTCCCTGCGTTCTATGGACTCTCTCTCTGCTGCTCTCCTGGTCGTTCTGCAGCCCCACATCCAAGGAACTCTCTCGCTGCACCCCTGGTTCAACAGCAGACCCTGCACCTCCAATGAACTCTCCCAAGACCCAGCTGGGATTCCACTCCAGCGCTCTCCTGCCAGCCTTGGGTTCCTCCCCAAGCCTTACTCTCGGTCCTCCAGCTTCCTTCCGTCAGCCTGCTCCTGCACTCATCTCCCATCAGCTCCAGTCCATTAACGGACTCTGGTTTTCTACCTCCACAACTCATTATTTGCAATAAACTCTCAAAACGAGCTGTGTGTGTGCTCTGTCCGGGTTCATCAAGACAAATCATGACAGTTTGTTTACTTTAAATTGCAATAAACACATACTATTTATGAACAGGGTTCAACAACTTTCAATGAATCAGTTTGCAAACCACTACCAAAATAATTTTTATAGAAAGACATTTCCACTTGTACTGTAAATACTCAGTTATAAAAGGACAAACTGCTTTAGAAGGTTGATCATTACTAATTGAAAACTATTGGTAACAAAATCTTCAACTCGAACTGCTCAGACAGTGATTGGCTGCATTTGTCTAAGGCAGAGGACTTGCCATGTATTTGCAGAGCGCTCCCATTCCGACAGGCAGTGTGATTACCTAACAGTCTCTGACTTGATGAGCTGCATGTTTTCTCTGTGCTTTAACCCAAAGGTATGCAGGGCGTGATGTGACTGCAAACACAGGCAACACTGACTGACTGTAGCTGTGCCAGATCAGCAGGACTGTGCTAAACCACACTCTGATGGAAGCTCTGAGCCGGCGTTCACTGCTGCATGCCTCTGTCAACACTTTTACTTGTAGCTCTGCGTGTTGCATCTCAGGCTTTGTTGCAAAGCCAGTTTTTTGTGCTGCGGCACAGGTTGATGTGGATTTTACTTTTTCTGCTTGAACATACCGTGTAAGTGAACTCAAGTGTGAGATGCCAGAGTTGACAACGACTTCTGGATAGGTGTTGAAATGTTTTCAGAAAAAGGAGCTAAAGTCCACCTGCCTCCAATTTAAGCCTGTTTGTTGTCATTATAAAATAGGGCACTTCACTAAACAAGATACACAAAGTACTACAGTTGTATTGTTTAACAACAAACAATAACCAGATTACATCCCATACTAAAATATATTATCTCTTTATGATATGATGTAGCCAACAATGGAAAAAAATCCAAAGTAAAAATGACAACCATACTGTAGGTTTTTGGGAAATGGAAACTTTATTAATCAGATTTGATCATTACCATACATATCACAGTTCTTAACAGGATCCTTTTTATCTAGTAATGATAAACAACATTCCTTAAACATGACTGCTCATCCCTAGTCAACAGCACACATATGGTAACCAATGTTATAATCCTCTATAATCTGAGAAAAGCATTGAATAAAAGTGGCCTCGACATGGAGCCTTGAGGAACCCCACATGTGGTATTTTATAAAAAATGTGTAATTGCTAAATGACAATTAAGATCTCACCCAATCTAATACATTAACAGTCAATCCCTGACACTTTCACAGTTTATTAGTCAGTATGTTATGATGAGCTGAATCAACAGCTTTAAATGCCTCCCTGTATAGACTAGTGCAATTTAAAACCTTTACCAATGTAGTGTTAGGGTTGTGGCGTAGTCATGGGCCTGACTAAAAAGCAATCAAACAAAAAGAATTCCCTTGATATGAATGTTGTATCTCTGTGCTCCCGCTAGCATTTAAAACACACCAAGTAGAGTAATGAAGTGCCTTTCATCATTGTACACAAGACCTGGTGGAGCAGCTCTGGTTCAATGAACTTCTTAATGAGACCTAAAAGTGATGGAAGTTTGCTGCCAACTAGGTCATGCTGACTCAGCTATCAAGGGATAAATAAAACTTTTAACAAAATGCTGCATTAAAAATATCACATGTTTAATATGATGCAAAAAAAATTTAATCTAAGCATCTTTTCTGGGTCATGAGGAGGGTGGCATTGTCCTGTAAACATCCTACAGTGTGTCCTAGTTACCTCTACTGCAGAGCTAAGGACAGTGGGTGGACACGGAGGAAGTATTTTCGCAAGGAATAGTGGTGTAAAATTTGAGACAATAAAAAAGTCTTAGTTTCCTAAGTGAATCACTTTCACAATACCATTTTTAAATTGCTTTTTCCCCATAATTTGTCCCAAAAAGAGATCACCTGTTACAATATTGTTTGAAATATTTTCATATCGTATTATTATTTGACTCTCCTGCTCCTGGACATTTCCCATGTGGTGCTCTGCAGATGGGCAAGCATTGCAACACAGGTAGAAGCTGCAGTCTGTGTGTCGCTATAGCAACATTGCTTAAGGCCAAGAAGAGTAATGGGGTGTTTCCAATCAACTAACTTCCTGTCCTGGAATTGGACATGGAGAACTAAAAAATAACCACACAGAGAGGGAGTTTTTTCCGTCTTTCTCTTTTGATTTTTAAGTAAAATTACATTTCTGAGCTGTTATAAATATTAGCAGTCAGAGGCAACCAGATGAGATTAAACATTTTATCAGCATCAACTCTCACCAGCAGTTCTGCCTCCCATCAGGGAAGGACTACAGAAGCCATAAAGGCTAAAACATAGCGTTTCGCTTACTGTCATTGGTTAATCCGCCTCCATTGCCGTCTAATTTATGCAACTTATCACTGTTAACCTGAGTTCACGCTCTATTAACTGCTGTCTCTCTAGGTACAGTGGGAAATCTAAATACAAACACATTTGAATGCAAATGTGTCCAGCTACAAACAGCACATGACTGGCCCTAGTAGGAGATTTTCTCCTCATGTGAATGTATGGGACACTGATAGCAAAAGCACAAGGAGCGCCCTGCATGCCTCTCTCGATCCTGACCTTATCGTTTCAGGATATACTCCACGTGCTGCTGATGCATGTGTTCTCTTTCTCCTGTTTTCTCTGCCTTTCCTGTCCTGGGAACACAGAATAAGCGATGTCAGAGGCCCTCACATCCACAGCCAAGAAAGATATGGTCAAAGTTTGAGAATAAACACGATGCTTCTGTGCACTACTTCACCCAAGTGAAGCTTTCTCACACAGCATAACAGCAATAATAAGACACAATTCTCTATGAACTGATCTCTTTTTAATTGCTAGCCTGGAGATGGCTGTGCAAGTTCTGTCAGTACTTTGAGGCAGTTAGTATGGAATGCCAGTAATGACAAAATTTGTGGTACGGTTGGATTGCAGAATGCTCTAAGATAGAGTCATAAGGGAAGTTAATGGAATAATAAAAAAAACAGTTAAAAAAACTGCCTGGTGCCCCTGAAACACTGCTCTTTGTCCCTAGCAGTGGTGGCTTTTCAAAAGGGGGCTATAGGGCGCCACCCCCATCAAAATTGCAGGTAACAAGTGTAGACACAATAAACATAAATGATGAAACAAAAAGTGCTTATCCCACCTGTTCGCTATTAAAATGTGTCTTGACTTTTGGGTTTTTATTATTCCCATTGAATTATGGGTTTATTTAGCCTTATTTTGTTGTGTAGTTCTCCTAATTTTAAAGGTAGAGGCTGGTTTTTTCCAGATGTTTCCCCAAGTCCCTTTTTGAATAACTGCGCATGCACAAGACCATGGTACCTGCTCTTCTGCTCTTCAGGGGGATCGCGCGAAAAAAATCTCCCAAATACACTCTGGTCTTATTACTTTCTACTGAGGCCTTCCTCTTCTTATAAACTTTTACAAAGTTTGCTTCTTGCGACTCCTCAGCCATGTTCATTGTATACAGCAAGAGCAGCGGAGCTACAATAAACGTCTAACGCCACAGCTAACCGGATACATAAATACTAGAAGTGCACATGCACAGCTAGCTAGCGGAGACTAACAAGGAACAAGCACACACAAAGGCGTTATGTGAGCGCGTCAGAATGATTGGCATGTGGGACAACCAGTAGATGAGACAATTCCCCCAGAACTTCAGGGACAGAGGGGGGTGAGAGCAGGACCAAAACTCTGACAAATCCCAGCCCTTCAGACTAAACAGCAGAGTTTTTACAGGCCTGCAGCTCCCACAGAGTTCTATTTTTTAACCTCCTTTTTCTGAATATGTAATGTAGTGACTATTTTCTGGTTGGAAGGATCATTACAGCCAGTATAACAAAAAGTGTTTCTGAACAGGATTACAGGGGCACTAGGCAGATGTGTCTGTGCTGTCTAAAATATTTTGCTTCCATGTGACTGTCATGATTTGGGTTTGGTTATGGTTTATGTTTGTTTTTTGATTAATTACTTCACTTTCTTGCCTTAAGTTCAGTTTCTGCTTTGGGTTCTTTCTTGTTTGGTTTATATTATAGCTTGTGTTCTGTTTAGTCTTAGGTTTAGGTTGTGTATTAGTTTTGGTTTATGGAATATTTTGGGTTTTATTGTGGTTGTTTTATGTTATCAGTTCTTCTGGCCTGCTCCAATCACTTCTGTCACCAGCCTTTATTCAGTTCATCTGCCAGCATTCTTTCACCTCTTAGTCACTACCCTGTCACTCCCCTTCTCCAGTCACCATCCAATCATCTTCAGTTTACTTCCAGTCACTTCCCTTCCCCTGATTAGCTCCACCCATTCCAGTAATTAGTTTCACTCCATTCACCTGCTCACTCCCCTACGTATACTTGCCTCTTCCCCCTGCAATCTGCCAGATCAGTTCAATCCTTTTGGTGAGTCTTATCCAGCGTTCTTTTCTAATAGTCCTGTGAATATTGACTAGTGATGGTGAGATGAAGCCTCATGAGGCATTGAACCACTTGAGCCAACTGGTTCGAGAAAGGGTTCATTTCTTGAAGCTTCATGTGCACACGAAACCACCTACTGGCCAGGTTTATAATTACAGCCAGCTGTATCTTAACACGTGTGATGCATTGATTTTTTTGTCTATTATGGCTCTTGGGAATGACTTCACAAAAGGTGTAGGACAAAATCATTTGTCTACATAAATTATGTATACACACATGTGTATAATAAAATATTGTTTGAATGTATTCTCTGTGTGAAGTTATTCCCAAAATAGTAGTGTCATGTGATATGGCATGTTGTGTAATAATGTTTTTCTGTGACTCTAGAAAAATGGCATGGGCTTAATCAGGCAGAGGACAGTGAAAGTGCTTGTGGAACTAGGCAGGGGGTAGTGAATAGGCTAATGCTTGTGTAACTTGGGTGATTTCATGCATTTTTATAAAGAAACAACAATTTCTCCACAGTTTTTGGTTTCAAACGATTTCTCTTTTTTGACACTACTTCTCCAGCCTTTGAAAAGACACGCTCACATGGCACAGATGATGCCGGGGTGCATAAATAAATCAGTGCAAGTTTGTACAGATTGGGGTACAGTGACGATTAGCCCAGTACTCCAGGGGGTTCTCCAGCCTGCTTATGTTTGCCTCTGTCCTGAATCCAACGTCATCCCCAATAGTAAAAGGCTGGGTATACTTCACCATCATGGAGACTAGAGCTTCATCCAGCTCTTGTTTTCTGGTGGCTGGTTAAAAGGGAATAAATACAGTGTCTGTTACCTGTCTTTATTTGCACAACAAGCAAACATCAGCATGCAAAAATTGTGATAGTGTGTTTGTTGTACAGTAAACCGCGCGGATGACTGGCGGAGCGGGGGGTGGGGGTTAGTTGTGTCGGTGAAGTTGCTTCTCGCCTCAAAGTATCCATGTATTTTTGCCTGTTTTTTCCCTGCCATTCACTATATTATGCACGCGAGAAATCAACAACAAAAAACGTCAAATAAACATGCAACCATATCAAGTTAGTTTTTTTTTTTCTTTGGAATGTTGGTGAGGCGGTAGCGCACTATGTTGGCCACCTTGCCAACATAGTGCTGTGGGAAACACTGCTGTGGGGTTTCTAAAGCTGTCAAACCCCGCGCCAAAATCGGAGCCACTTCCCGAAGCAGTCACGTGGTACAGCCGGGCAGCGAGGCTTCGGACGTCATCGTTTTCGGCTCCTCCCCTAAATGAAGCAAGATTCGAGACGTGCTTTACGGAAACGACCCCTCCATTACTCGACACACGCCTCGAAGCCTCGGCACATCACGTAACATCACTTATATTGACCCAATCTGCCTTTTTGACTTCTGAGCCAGCCTGATCCCTGAACCGGTTTTTCCTGCCCTGTCTGACTGCTTACTCGTTTTGCCGACCTAATTCTGCCTTTGGATTATCTGAGCTTGCCTGATCCTTGTCTGTATTCCTGCCTGTTTTGGACTGCTGTTTTGTGTATCGACCCTGGACGGTTTTTTGACCACTGAGCCTGCATATCCCTGCCTGATGAATTTCGGAGCTTTATTAAAGGCTTTTCACTTACCTCGCTTGTTTGGTTTGAATACTGGGTCTCTCTGTCTCTCTAGTTCATGACAGTGATTTCATGCTGCAGCATCAATCAGAGCTTTTGTGTCATTCATCATCCAATTAGATTAATTCATCATCCCTATCAATTGAAGTCACACTCCTGTCAGCTAAGCTACATGGATGTGGATGTCACTCAAACATGCAAATGGATGAGACAGACAACAAGATGGAAAGAATGGTCCAGCGGAAAAGTGTGTGTGTGTGTGTGTATGTATATATATATATATATATATATATATATATATATATAATATTCCACACACAATGTTACTTTTGCTGGAGGGAGGAAGGAGGGGGGGGGGGGGAAGCAGATAAATGAGTTTGGACCGACATAATAAAACTTTATTGATCTCACAATGGAGAAATTCACTTCTGCATCTTAACCCATCCCCTTGGGGAGCAGTGGGCTGCCACTGTGCGGCGCCTGGGGAGCAATTGGGGGTTAAGGGTCTTGCTCAGGGACCCAGAATGGCAGCTTGCAGGAGTTGAACTCAGACAAGGACCGAAGCTCTGTGCTCTAACCACTAGGCCACCACTCCCCTATGACATGGCTTGATGAACTGACGATTTTTTTTTTTTCTTTCACTGAGATTTTTTACTGGCTATTGGATACAAGGAGCCAATGCATCATACCACCTCTCAAAGATTTATCCTGAGGGATACTAAAAAAGATGCTTCGACTTTTCAAATCGATGTATAGAGATTTTGTTAGCCTATACAGTCATTTTGGACCACATACATCCTGGTATAGGTATACTCCAACAGATTATCTTTGAAAACTGCCCTATCTTTATCACCTAACATCTTCTGAATGCCTGTGGCGAAATAATCATTGACAGACAATCACACAGTGCAAGTTTGCAGAGTCCTTCTATTTTTACAGATAAAAAGGAGGCTTACTTATTGATGGTAGAGGAACATGGATTCCCTTTTTTCAAACAGTTTCAAACCACCAATCTTTTACAGTGTCCCAGCCCAGACCGCTGCTAATTAAAGGGATTGAGGCAATCATCACACTTTTCTGTATACACACAGTATTTGACTAAACCTTTCACTGTCACACTGACTGAACATACCACTTCCTTGTCAGCTCTCCATGCTGCGCTGTTGTGTCTATGTCTAGATTACTTCAGAGAGAGAGTGATGAGGAAAACAAAAATGTCTTACACTTAAACTGATGAAATTTCCACTAAGTTTGTGCCCTTAAGTAGATCTATAGGAAAAGAGAAACCCTAAAACAGTAAAATAAAACCTTGTGTGGAAAGTGAATAGAAAGATGGCATCTGTTAATTACAATTTCTGCAAAGACTCATACACCAACAGTAAAAAGAAAAAGTACACCATTCTTCATGATCCACAGGTTTGTAGAAAATGCTTGGACAGCAATGACTCACACTAGGTTGTGTTTTTGTTTTTTGTCTGAATTTATTAGGTTCTAACATCATGGTGGGCAAATGTTGGCACACTGTTCTGGCCAACATTGCTTCAGTTTATTGCTTCAGACTGTCGAGGTCCCACTACAGCATCTCAGTTAGGTTGGTGTCTGGACGTTGACTAGGCCATTGCAACATTTTGCGGAAATTGATTAATCGAGTCATTTGACACACAGCTTTTTTAATCTTTACTCCATGTCTGTTTCAGTCTAGAATCTGTGATTTAATTTCTTGAGGTGAAATTTAAAAAACTGTTTTGTTTTTGTCAGGGTTTTGTTTACCGATGAACTCAGGACGCGCACACGGGACTAAAGTTTAAGAGTTTTTATTTGAAGGAAGTATGCTGGATGGCGGATGATGAAGACCGGAGGTTCAGGGCTGCAGAAGGTCAGGGATGTAGGTGATGGCAGGAGCTGACGGCCCGGAGACAGAGTCCACACGTGCTAGGTGCTGCTCGGCTAGCAGGCCTCAGCACTCAGGTTAGCAGTTCATTGGAGACACCAGGGCACAGAGCTGAGCTTCACCAGGGCGGCTAGTCAGGTTAGCAGAACTTGAGAGACACCAGGGCACAGACCTGAGCTTCTCCAGGGCGGCTAGTCAGGTTAGCAGAACTTGAGAGACACCAGGGCACAGACCTGAGCTTCTCCAGGGCGGCTAGTCAGGTTAGCAGAACTTGAGAGACACCAGGGCACAGACCTGAGCTTCTCCAGGGCGGCTAGTCAGGTTAGCAGAACTTGAGAGACACCAGGGCACAGAGCAGAGCCTTTCCAGGATGGCTAGTCCAGTTAGCAGTTCTCTGGAGACACCAGGACACAGAGCAGAACCTCTCCAGGAACAAACAGTGAACAAACAGTCTTAAGAGTGACTGGCAGGACTAACCTTAACAACAGGAGCAAAACAAAGCTTCCAAGGCAAAACGGGGACTGGCATGGAGTGGTGTGGAATGATGACGGCCCAGTGCTGAACTGAAGGCAGAGGGAGGTTTAAATAGAGCACTTCACAGGTGGAACAATGATCTGGCTAATTGACTGGTAAATGATTCTCAGGTGTGACTGACTGCTGAGGAGGTGAAGTGAAAATTGACAGAAAATAACTGATGACTGAAAACAATAAATAAAGTCAAACCTAACCCAAAAGAGATGAAAAAATGAAAACAGAAAAACAAAGCCAAACCAAAACTCAACCATGACAGTTTTAATATGAGTATATTTGCTAGTCTCTGTTTTAATAAATAGCCCCACCATATGCATTTTTGATAAACAGTTCACGAAATAACTTCACATTTTGAAGAGTTGGGAGAGCAAAATCAGAGATGTTCCTGAGGTGAAGTGAAAATTGACAGAAAATAACTGATGACTGAAAACAATAAATAAAGTCAAACCTAACCCAAAAGAGATGAAAAAATGAAAACAGAAAAACAAAGCCAAACCAAAACTCAACCATGACATTACTACCCCCCCCCCCCCCCCAGGCCGGACTCCGGACGGCCTAAAATCAAACAAAACAAACTACAAAGTGACCGAACCAGGGTGGGTGGAGGGAAGGCAGGATGGCGGGCAAGAGTCATAACCAAGCTGATCTCACCTGGGTGGGTGGAGGGAAGGTAGGATGGTGGGCTAAAATCAAACCAAAACTACCCACCAGGGCGAACTAAAAGGGGGTTTCTAACAACCCCTGGTAAACCAAACAAAGGGTGTCTAACAGATGTTGGCAGGCGAACATCGCCACAAGGCAAAACAGGCGTACGACAACGCCAGAGGGAAGAACGGACGTACGACAACGCCAGAGGGAAGAACGGGCGCACGACAACGCCAGAGGGAAGAACGGGCGCACGACAACGCCAGAGGGAAGAACGGGCGCACGACAACGCCAGAGGGAAACCTGCCGGGGCGTGAGGGAAGCGCCGGGGCTTGGGGAAGAGAACGTCGGGATGTGAGGGAAGCAGGAACATCTAAAACGCCTAGGAACAAGAACCGAGGGCGTACTTACACGCCGGGGAACCGAGAACAGAGGGCGTCCTAACACGCCGGGGAACCGAGAACAAAAGGGCGTCCTAACACGCCGGGGAACCGAGAACAAAAGGGCGTCCTAACACGCCGGGGAACCGAGAACAAAAGGGCGTCCTAACACGCCGGGGAACCGAGAACAAAAGGGCGTCCTAACACGCCGGGGAACCGAGAACAAAAGGGCGTCCTAACACGCCGGGGAACCGAGAACAAAAGGGCGTCCTAACACGCCGGGGAACCGAAAACAGAGGGCGTCCTAACACGCCGGGGAACCGAAAACAGAGGGCGTCCTAACACGCCGGGGAACCAAGAACAGAGCGCGTCTTAACACGCTGGGAACACTAAATCTAACGCTAGAAATCTAAACACCAGGGAAACAGGAACAAAGGGCATCCTAATACGCCAGGAAACAAGAGCGGAGGGCGTCCTAAAATGCCAGGAGACAAAGGGCGTTCTAACACGCCGGGAAAACACAAAATCTACAGGGGTCAGAGGGCGTCCTAACACGCCAGGAAACAAAAATACCAGGAACTAAGGGCGTCTAAATTCCAGAGAATGGAGAGCGTCAAACACGCCAGGGGACTAAGAGCTAGGGGGCCAAAACAAAACTAAGAAGCGCTGGGACCTAAAGAGCGCTGGGAAACTACAGATCTAAACCAAAAACTAGAAAACCAGGCATGAACTAACCTATAGAACAAAACCAGAAGAACTAGGGTAGGGATAACAAAAGAAAAACGAAGCAAAAAACTAGAAAATCAAAATAAAACAAAAAAACTAGGAAAAAGATCAAGACATTCAAGAAAAACTATAAAACTAATGCAAAACCAAAACAAAGAAACTAGGGCAGGAACGGGTAAACTAATGTAACACTAGATAGCTAAAGTAACACAAAACTGAAGCTGAAAGACTAAGGTAACAAACAATACTTAAGCAAAATTATGAGACTAAAGCTAAACTAGAAATTAAGGCAAAACAAGAAAACTAGAACATGAATAAGTAAACTAACGAGAAAACCAGAGAACTAAGGCTATAAATGAGGAAACAAAGCAAAGCTTGGAAACTAAGGGAAAATCTAGAATCCTAAAACAGAGCAGGAAAAACAAAAGTAAAACAGAGACTAAGAACTCTAAGAAAACAAGAACCCCTAAATACTCTAAAACCCCAAAAATCCTAAGTAAATCAAAAACTGAAATCGAGCCCAAAAAATAACAGAAGGCACTGGCCTTAAGGGCTCAGGCAAAAACGGCTGCTAAGCAAAAAAAAGAAAAAGTCTTCGTGGAGGTCGTCCTGGACGAGGCAGGCGGCGGAGCAGCATCGCCCGACTAAACCCTCGAGGAGGGCGGCCCCGACGAGGCAAAGTCAAGCGGCCCGGAGACCGCGGTCGGCGGCTCCGGCCGAACAGGAAAGTCAGAGACGGGCGCCGTGGTGGACGGCCCCGACGAGGCAGAGTCGAGCGGCTCGAAGTCCGCAGTCTGCGGCTCCGGCCGAACAGAAAAGTCAGAGGCGGGCGCCGTGGTGGACGGCCCCGACGAGGCAGAGTCGAGCGGCTCGGAGTCCGCAGTCTGCGGCTCCGGCCGAACAGAAAAGTCAGAGGCGGGCGCCGTGGTGGACGGCCCCGACGAGGCAGAGTCGAGCGGCTCGGAGTCCGCAGTCTGCGGCTCTGGCCGAACAGATCAGTTGGAGGCGGTGCCAAGCTACAGGTCTCGGTGGAAACCGAGGCCAGAGGCGGGTCCTCCTGGACCTCCTCACGAGGCTTGGGCGGAGGCAGGTCCTCCTGGACCTCCTCGGAGGCCTCGGGCTGAGGCAAAGCGGCTCCCTCGGAGGCCTCGGGCTGAGGCAAAGCGGCTCCCTCGGAGGCCTCGGGCTGAGGCAAAGCGGCTCCCTCGGAGGCCTCGGGCTGAGGCAAAGCGGCTCCCTCGGAGGCCTCGGGCTGAGGCAAAGCGGCTCCCTCGGAGGCCTCGGGCTGAGGCAAAGCGGCTCCCTCGGAGGCCTCGGGCTGAGGCAAAGCGGCTCCCTCGGAGGCCTCGGGCTGAGGCAAAGCGGCTCCCTCGGAGGCCTCGGGCTGAGGCAAAGCGGCTCCCTCGGAGGCCTCGGGCTCATCCTCGTCGGCCGGCGGATCTATTTTCTTGGCGGCCAGCAGAGCGGAGCCTTCAGTGGTTGGCAGAGCGGAGCTTATGGTGGCCGGCAGAGCGGAGTTTACTGGTGAAGGCGGAACCATCTCCTCGGCTACTTCAGGCAGTGACGGGCAACAGGCTTCGGAGGGCGGCGGCGCCGGGCTACAGGCTTCAGAGAGCGGCGCCGGGCTACAGGCGGGGTTGGAGGCGGATCCTCCTCTTGAGCCTTGACGGACCCTCCGCGCCGGTGGTTCTACTGTCTTCGCCGGGAGGGGACAGATGAGGAATCTGGGGCAATCTCGGGGGTGGCAGCTGGCCAGCAGGGCAGAAGGTCGTCTCGGTCACCGTAGTAGAACTCCCACAGCTGGCTCTCCTTGATGCGTGGGGCTCTGCTAGGTGGAACGATGAGCCTCACTCGAGGGGCCAGCTGCGAGTCATGGAGGTGATGACCGAGACGACGAGAGGCTGAGCGGCTTCTCTCCCTGGCCTCCGGGGTAGCTGTATCAACACCCACGTGAACCACGGGGGAAGTGGAGTCGACCCGGATCGGTGGCGCAGGGTCCCGGGCAGAAGCCATCTTGGTGTACCTCTCCCTCATCTGGCGTTCGCACATCTCTACATATGCGAGGATGTCTGGGTCGTCAACTCCTGCAGGTAAGCCCCGCATGGCGCCTGAGTTCACCTTTTGACTGGGCCGTACTGTCAGGGTTTTGTTTACCGATGAACTCAGGACGCGCACATGGGACTAAAGTTTAAGAGTTTTTATTTGAAGGAAGTATGCTGGATGGCGGATGATGAAGACCGGAGGTTCAGGGCTGCAGAAGGTCAGGGATGTAGGTGATGGCAGGAGCTGACGGCCCAGAGACAGAGTCCACACTTGCTAGGTGCTGCTCGGCTAGCAGGCCTCATAGCACTCAGGTTAGCAGTTCATTGGAGACACCAGGGCACAGAGCTGAGCTTCACCAGGGCGGCTAGTCAGGTTAGCAGAACTTGAGAGACACCAGGGCACAGAGCTGAGCTTCTCCAGGGCGGCTAGTCAGGTTAGCAGAACTTGAGAGACAACAGGGCACAGAGCAGAGCCTTTCCAGGATGGCTAGTCCAGTTAGCAGTTCTCTGGAGACACCAGGACACAGAGCAGAACCTCTCCAGGAACAAACAGTGAACAAACAGTCTTAAGAGTGACTGGCAGGACTAACCTTAACAACAGGAGCAAAACAAAGCTTCCAAGGCAAAACGGGGACTGGCATGGAGAGGTGTGGAATGATGACAGCCCAGTGCTGAACTGAAGGCAGAGGGAGGTTTAAATAGAGCACTTCACAGGTGGAACAATGATCTGGCTAATTGACTGGTAAATGATTCTCAGGTGTGACTGACTGCTGAGGAGGTGAAGTGAAAATTGACAGAAAATAACTGATGACTGAAAACTAACAATAAATAAAGTCAAACCTAACCCAAAAGAGATGAAAAAATGAAAATAACAGAAAAACAAAGCCAAACCAAAACTCAACCATGACAGTTTTAATATGAGTATATTTGCTAGTCTCTGTTTTAATAAATAGCCCCACCATATGCATTTTTGATAAACAGTTCACGAAATAACTATTCACATTTTGAAGAGTTGGGAGAGCAAAATCAGAGATGTTCCTGAGAAAGCAGGAGGAAGGAAACCGGACAGGATTATAAATGCTCCAAAGCTAATAAACAAAATAATTGAGCATCTTTTAGTGTGAGGGACTTCTTGTTCAACCTTTTGAATTAAAGAAAAATCAATGTGTTTAGCTTCAAACTCCTGTCTCCATTTAGCTTAACTAAAATATTTCTTATGAATTGAATTAGTTGTTTTCCTACATGCAAACCTAAGGAGGTTTCACAATAACCAATTACAAAAAATAAATCAAAACAAAATATATGATAGAAAAGGAGGGGGGATCCTCTGACTCTGCTGTATAATATCCAGGAGCCAGCAACAGAGGCACAATAAGCTACAGCTCAGAACAAAGCCTAACTATCACACTGTTCTTAGGCATTGCCTCATAATTGCAGGTTTAATGCAGGTGGAAATTATCTCCCCCGCTTGTGTGGGAGATGCTGGCATTTTCATGTCAAAGTCATTGTGTAAAAGGGTTGCTGGGAGTTCCTCAGTCAATTATACAAAGCCCAGAGCACTACCCCAACCTTATCTCAGAGAAATCGGCCTCCTATCCTCTCTGTATCTATTCTTTCGACAAATATCACAACATCTGCACTCTCTCCTTCTATCTCTCCCATTGATGGAGCCTGAACAGTATCGGTAATGAAGAAGGCTTTAAGGAAAAAAAAAAAAGAAAGAACAGAACAATGACAAAGCCAGTGGATAGATTCACTGTAGCGGTAGATCCTGCAGGACAATTCACCTTGGCCTGGTCAAATACTGTGTGTTGTGCAATTATACAGTGTTTAAAGTTATTTAATAGGTGGGAGTTGTGGCCGAGTGGTTAGAGCAGCGTGCTTGCCCTCAGAGAACGGATGCAAGTACCCGGTTCGATCCCCAGTTACAGCATACAATAAAGTTCAATTAATTATTATTATTATTATGTTTCATAAATAACTCTCTGTCTGTTAAGTATTGTCTGGTGATGATCAGCTCTTAAGCTGATATCAAGACAATGGTTAAAAGGGATGAATTCGAGCACTAGCGATCTTTTAACAGCAAAACCTGCACACACATAGAATAAAGGAGTGACAATTTCTTTTCAAGTCCAAGATTTTAATAACAGAAATAAAATGAACATCCAGAGAACACTATGTAATGCTGTGTATCTGAATTAACACAATATTTCGATTAACAAATCCTCTCTACTAGGCTAGTGAAACTTAACTAAACTACTAAGCAAAATGAAGATAAAAAAGAAGCTAAGCTAAGGAACTATTTACAAGTGTTATGCCACAAGCTGATTGAATATGATTATTATTATTAATTATAATTTGGTATTATAATTTAAATAATAAGTCATTCAAACTCAAAGTTAGTTATAACAAATATGGTTCAAATGGTGGTGATGCCAGAGCTAGAAGCTTGTAATGATTTATACTACTAATGCATTTATTAATTAGCTGTTATGAACTCAGTTGTGCTGGAACAAATGATGTGATCGAACTCTGACCGATAAGATTTATCCAGCAAAGGTGACAACTCAACTTATAACTGCAATTAGAGTTTAAACCGTTACCCTGTTATCACCAATCCAATGAAAATGTCTCTGTGTTAATATCAGATGTTAACTCCAAGAGGAGGGTAGCTCTGAATTCTGAATAACCATGCAACTCTGAATTGGAATGAACACAAACAATTACTATTCCACAAGTTGGCTTTATTGAACCAAAGCAATTCCCTGTTACAGTAATTCTCTGATTCAACAACCTTGGAACCCTACTCGCTACTAACTAAACATACAAAATATATGTGGAAATAAAAGTCAAAAATGGATTAAAATGAGAGGTAGCAAATCTTAGTTCAACTCACAGTTGTTCAAACATCACATTTAAGACGTCGGCACTGACGTACAGCATTGACAGACCAAACAGCTTTGGGAATCCAGATAGACCCTTCAGTGTTTTCCAACGGCTAATTGCAGCTTCGCTGCACCGTACCTTCTCAAGATGGCAGCTATGACGTCACGTCATCTCTGACCTTACGTGATGCGTGAGAAGGAGGTCCTAACTACGTAATCAGCTCCTCCGCTAATGTGGGATGGTACCTTGATTAAGAGGCGGTCTGGATGAGAAATTCGAGAGGAGACCACGAACCGAGGTTAACAAAGAGATTGAACTGATAAGGAGGAAGCGAAGAGAGAGGGGAAAAGATGGAAGAAGATGGAAAAAGAGTTGAAGAAGCGACCCACGGCGGAGTCCTTAAGAACCACAAATCAACACAAACAAAAATCACCTTCAAATGCATGCACATACAAACAGAAAGATGTTCAACAGTGAAAAACACTCCGCCTTGGAGTAAACACAATTAAACTAAATTCTAACACCTGCCCAGGCACATCTAAACCAAAAATAAAAGGGAGGAAAACCAGTTTATTTGACGGCGTCCCGGCTGGGTCCGGGAGCGCTCCAAGTCCGCTGATCTGGTCCAGGTCAGCGACAGCGAGCCGGTGCGTCGGACGGCGGGGGACACGGGAGGGGAAGTTCCTTCGTCTCTCTGGGCGTTAGACGCTATGTTCAGCCAAACAAAAGCGTGGTCCTCTTTCGATCACTGGGAGATAAGGCGGCTCTCAGTCTTTGATCAGAGGGAAAGAGCAGGGAATGGAGTTTGCTTCAGTAATCTTCGGTCCAGCAAAGAGTTATCGAGTACGTGGCGTGGGGGGGGGGTGATCCCAACGGAGTATAACAGCTGCGTGCCTTCTCGGACTGGCAGAACGGCAAGAAGAAGGATGAGCGCAGCGCGTCCATCGCTTATAAAACGTTTCCGTAGCAACGTTATCTCGTCGCTTTCCTTGTTAGGGGCGGCGGCCATTTTTGGGCCGTGTTGCATTATGGGGGTTGGTGGCCATTTTGACCACATTGCATCATGGGAATTGCAGTCCTTCATGTCCCGAATTAATGCAGTCCGCCACGTCTGAACTGGCATTACACACGCAAAAACAAACAAAAGACAAAACATAAGTGGTTGGTCATAATCAGAATAATTCGGTGAATCCTTGTTCACTGCAGATCTGATAAAAAAAATAACATGGAGTAGAGGTAAAAACATTTGGCATGTATTTCAATCCATTCACATTGCAAAGCCCAAGTGAAACAGAACATTATTTGATTAAATAATTTTTTGTTTAAGTTAAAGAACCGAAGTTCACCTTAAAGTACTTCTTGATTCTGAGATCATACAAGTTGCTAAATGTTAGAAAGTTCACATATTATTATGACCTGAGGGGAAAAAAAATAAAAAATTAGATGAAAAAGTGGATTTTTAAGGCTTTTTAGCTCAAGGCTCATAAAGAAAATGTTGCATGACCGATGACGTAATTCGTGGGTAGGCGTTAATCTGTTGACATGGTAACAAGATACTTCCTGGTTGCAAACTCGCTTTCTCAAAGACAAATAGACATGGCTAAAAAGTGTGTGGCTTATGGTTGGTCAAATACCAACAAGGATAATGTCTCTTTACACACATTTCCCAACCCAAAAAGTCCCGGTGTTGTGCGAAATTCAGTTCCCCTGTGAAAATCTGTTCCCCTCTGAGTCGGGAGCGCTGCAGCCAGAGAGGCGGGGTTTTACGGCGCTTCTGATCGGTTTCTCGGTAAAACAACTCATATAAGCATATCAAGATTTTAACATTCAGTTTAATCGGCAGCTTTTGTTTACAAAATTGTAAAATAAAAATAAACGTTGTTTTCAGGCAGCTGAAATGTCCATATTCTCTCCTCTCCTCCTCACTCATCGCGCAGTGAAGCGGAGAAATTTCAGCCTGCTGAGAAGCGACATGCTCTCTACACTACCTCTCTGCACGGCACTGCTCAGCTGAGAGGTAGTGAGCGGCATGGGGGTTCCGAACCGAAAGGGCTATGGGTCTATCAGCCGTCAAAAACGATGCCAGACAATCGAGCTTCAACGAGTTGTTTCCGTGTTTACATCCGAACAGTCAGCCATGACCGCGATTATGAGCACCAATTCCAATTATACTTTAGCAAACCATTCCGTTTATTCTCCTAAAATGTTTTTCTCAGACTTACCCGAGTCGTAACAGACGCTTGCGCTGTCTTTCGTGTTAAAATCATCACTTTGTAAATCGCCATCTGAACTTCTCGTGGTGTACTTCATTGAACTCTCTGTAGTGTAGCCTGGGCAACGCCCACAAACCACGTCATCGACCCAAATTGTGGATTTTCAGCCTAGCGGTCGCCGAGGGACTATTTTAAGTCCTTAAAAAAACTTTTAACGGTGCAATCACGATCTTAATGCTACATTTTTTGAAAATGTGGTCACTAATGCATGTATTTCCGAGTTGGTTGATCTCAGAATCAAGAAGTACTTTAAAGAATGTGAATCGTGGTTAAATTAGCTTAACTAATTTGACGCAAAGCACAAGTTAACCAGAACATTATTTTGAGAAAATAACATTCTGGTTACTGATTTGCCCAGTAAAATCATTTAAACCCTTACGACCGAGTTTGTTAATGCGATTCTCCCTCCGGACGTCTGGGGTCGCTGTAGCAAATCGGTGGATAAGAGGTTACAACATAAAGTTATCAAAATTGCCTTTAGCAACATTAATATTCGATAGTAATGCAGGGATAAGGCTCATAGCACCATTGAAGGATGGTGGAGCCGAACGATTAAGCTTTGTGCTTTAAACAAACTCCTTTTGAAATGTCCGGGACCGGATGTTAGCGAGGCTAATAGCATTAAGGCTAGCGTGAGCTACCTGTTAGCCCTTTGTTCTAAAGCATTATATGTCCAACGAGTTAGATATTTCCCAATAACCTTTTTAACTTCTCCCATAGCTCTTCCTGCCCAACCTGTCTCTTGCCTTGTGTCAGTTCTGTCCAGTTTGGCCATTCACGGAAGGAGCATTGAAGGAGGGAAGTTGTTGGCTTGTTATTGGCAGGCTAGCATTAGCTCTGCAGCACCACATGGTCGGGATCGGAGGCCTGGTGTTCTGTAGACAATCTCTGACTTGGATGCAGTCCGATTTAAGCAGGGGTTTTCTCAGAATTCCACAGCGGGTCATTCTGCTGGCTTTTCAGCGGAATCTGGGGTTCTCTTCCCTGTACAGGCTGAGGAGAAATACAACAAAACTGTTTTGGCACGCAGGATCCTTTCTCCTGCATCTGATTATGAGGTTAAGACAGCCAACTTAACTCTGTATTGGCCCGGACATGTTCTCCGGGCGACGAGAAGTTCCCCAGGTGCTGGATGTGCGTCGGTCAGGCCGACCAGGGCCTCATGGTCCAGGCCTTCTCCTTTGTCTCAGCAGTAAGGAAGGTCCAGGGAGGTGAGTTCCACAGAACGGCTGTTCTGGGGAGCATGTAGCTTTTGGGTCTTCCGTCACATGGCTGCTGAGGAAGAAGACCACCCCCCAACCCCCCCATCTCCTTGGGGGCCCCAGAGGTGTGTGTCTCAGCAGCTTGGAGTCAGTGAGAAGTCTGAAGCTGCAGGAGAGAGAGCTGAACAGAGTCTGTGTCTGTGGGAGGAAGGTTTTATAGCAAGAGAGAACCCCCGCTGGGAAGAAGCGCCGTCCCAGCTGTGAGGGTCTCATGTTGCAGCCAGAGTGGAATTTCTTTGTTACCCCCTCCATACTACATGTTCAGAATTCAATCTGAGATCAATTATGTATCATGGTGTTATTATGGCATAACATGTGTAAATAAAATAGTAAGCCATTGCTGGTTCATACTAAGCATTTTCACATTTAAATGACATCTGCACTATGGTGTTACCCAAACTTTTTCATGGACAAAAATAATTGGAACAAAGGAGCAATCGGAATAAATATGTGTCATGTAAACAAGCCAATCAGAATATTGTGATCAGATTAAGCTCATTCAGACTGAAATTGAAATGAGAAGGGTGGCTTATGCCGATTGACAATCCAATCAGCATGCATGTAAACGCTTGTCAGGATCAAGTTATTCTAATGTGGCAAACTGACCTGAGTGCACATGAGCGCCCCACGTCAACGTGATGTATTTCTGCTTTGAGTGGCGGAAATATGTTGGGGAGAAAAACTGTGCTCCCAATACAACCTTTCTATGAGAAATATTAAAACAGCTTGTTAGGATATCAACAAGGTCAAGTGGAACGAGCTGTTTATCCCAGAACTGCATGGCACACTTAGATGGCACTGACCCAAAAGATTGGCACATATCTATCAGATACCACCCTGGAGATGACGCAGCTTCCCTGCTGATGTCACAGTTTGGATGTGTACCGCCCTTGTATGGGTGTGTCCCGAGATCCCTTTATAATGTTTGCGTGATGAGCACTCGAGGCCTCCTGCCGATCAGGGGCCCATCAGCGCTGGTGTGACTGTAACTATTTCTCTGTCTTTACTTAGATAAAATATAACTAAAAGCATACTTGTCTGTTTTATGCGTCCTACATTCAAGGTAAAAAGTAAGTGGGAGTCGCCTGACTGGGTAAAACGAACTGGGTCCACCGAGGGTGCTTCACCGTAGTCACGGCACGGTGAAACAGTAACAAATTGGTGTTTCCGCCCGGACCCAAAGGACGACGTACCAACTTCCGTTTTTTCGGTCAGGACGCCATTCCGGAAGAAAAACACAACGTGCGGCCGCACAAAAAAGGTAAGGAGATTTCATTCATCTCCTAGTGTCTTTTTCTTCCTGGAGGGCCGACTTTTTGTATTTCTAAAGGCAGAGAAAGGTTTGAGGATAATTGTTTGCAAACGTGTCGATGAGAATTTGGGATTTGCGTGCGGTCACAGAGGTGAGAGTCCGGGAATCCTTGGCCAGGGTTCCGAAAATACTGTGCACCTTGAGAATTTAGGGTTTAAAAGGTCCCCTTGTTAGGCACAGAGGAAAATACGTGTTCCTCTGTGTGTAGCATAAAAGCGGCCATTCTGACAGACACGCCTGTACGCGTGGCTTCTAAAACATCGTGTAGCCTAGAAAATGTGGGTTTAGATGCCCCCTTATTTTCCGCGAGGACGAACCTAAAAGTCGTTTTTGCGGTAATATAAAAGCAGCCTTTTTCGAAAAACGAGCGCGTACGACCTGGCTAATACACAATAGTATGAATGCGGTGGTTTGACGTTTTGCTAAAACCCCGATTACAGACGAATATAGAAAGAGAAAAAAGCCAGTGGACGCACACACAACCAGCAGGACCGGAGGTACGTACTGAGTTAACTAAAGATTGGCCAGAGAGTGTGAGTGTATGTGTGTGTGTGTGTGTGTGTGTGAGACACGTTATTGTCATTGAGCCGTGGAAGTGAAGTGAAGGGTAAGGGCCTTCTCATCCTGAGTACACTGGCTCATTGAAACTGCCGTGTAAAAACACAATAATAAGGCATATAGGAACATAATAAGTTTTGGTGTCTGAGAGATAAAAAATAAGCTCTCATTGGACCGGGGTCAGGACGCTGTCCCAGCAGGTTGGCCAAGACGTGCGAGTGCTGGAATGGCTGAGAATCAGGCAGAAAATGAGCTCCAGGGGGGTTCTTTAGGAACACTGCTGGAGACAGGAAAAAGGAGCATAATGGCAAACTTCCCACACAAAGATGCTGAAAACCATTTAAAACAATTTGAGGAGTGGTGTGAAAAAATGAGGAGAGACGGGGTTTTTGGTGATACAGAAGGGTCACCACCAGAGGCCAAAATGTGCACTTACTATTTACAGATGTTAAAAAATAGATTAGCTCAAGCACAAGTAGAAACGGGTGATGCAGCATGTGCTTCTGAGGCCTCGACAAACAACAAGAGAGTGAAAATCTGCAAGGGGTAAGGGAATCATCTTCTTTCAAACAAGAAGGTAAGTACACAACTATGCAAAACAATCTGCATGGTGATAAGGGAGAACTGTTATCCAAGGCCAGGAGTGTGGTGACTTCATCAGACCCTTCGGTGCAGGTGCCTGGTATGGTGTTATGTGGGGGACAGATAAGCTGTGACGTAAGACCCAGATGTAACCTGCATTCTAGCGAAACTGATCTTTCTTTACCTGCAACAAAACAAAGTGTGCAACTGCCATTGTTTCAGACTCACAGTGCTACAGGACAGGTGAATGCAGCTGTTTACAGCCCTCTTTCATGTGCTGACAACGTTCATCTGAGGCACATGTTCCCTGATCCCAGAAAAGGGGCGCACCTTTGGATCAAAGCATTCGTGGAGACTTTAAGCGGGTATGTATTGGCTATTGGTGATGTGAGGACTGGCTTATCAGCATACCTGGAACCACAAGAGGTACATGCGGTTGAAGTCTCTGCTGGAACGGACGTACTAGGAACAGCTGCCCCTCTGGCCCCGGTGGCACAGCAACTTTGGAGCACACTGAGGGCGTTTTATCCGGTAAGTACGGATTCTGCCCTTTTAAATGACACTACACGTTGTGCAGGGGAGTTGGCTTCAGCATATGTGAACAGAATGTTGAAAATTTGGGAAAACCACACAGGCTCTTGCCCGTTATCAGTCACGCTGCAGCAACTCTTTAAACAAGCAATGTTAAAGGGCCAGGTACAGGATGTTAAGCAGAACATGTATAGAATGGTTGCGAGTTATGATATGCCTTTAGATCAATGGATGGCAGCTTTGGTTCATCAGCTGGATATAGATGATAAAAACATGGAGCAACTTAGCAGTGATATACAGAACTTAAAACAACAACTCGTAGCTGAACAGCTACAACAGCTGAGAGACAATCAAAGTAAAAGGAGGAGGAGGAAGACGAATGTTGCAAAAGCTCAGATGGTTATGGCCCCGACACCTGTGTTTGGTTCAGACCAGTTTGTGGGATCCCTCCCTCCAGAAGTACCATTTCAGATGTATCAGAGTCCTCCATGGGGACAAATTCCCAGCAGAGATACACAGCAGTACAGAAATCATAGAAAGGGACCAACCAAAGGTTATGATGTGCCCTTGTGCTGGACGTGTGGTTACCCAGGGCATTTTGAAAGAAGCTGCCCTAACCGTCGTTAGGATCTGACCAGCCCTTCCTCCCTGTCAGAAGTAAAGGCCTGCGTGTGTTTGTTTGTCTGAATGTCGTCAGTTTCTATGTATCTGTATGTATGTAACTGTATGTAACTGTACGTATGTATGTGTCGTTTGTAACTAAACGTTCTTCTGTGTGAATTAATTAATTCGGTTAAAAATTATTGTTCATGGTTTCAAGATGATCATTTGTTTTGGGAGAACTGCAGCTCCGTAATTCAAATGACATTTTGAGCATGGACTAGGTTAACAAAAAGGTAAAAGTAAGAGAGATTTAAATAACAAAGTTTTTTTTTTTTTTAACATTAAATATCTGGGCAAATTAAATTGTTACACTGAGATATGCTAACGTGTCTTAAACAGAAAATATCCCAGGGCTGTAAGAAATACTTGGGACTGGGGATAAAAGTTTTTGTTGTTTGGAGCTTAAATATGCAGTACAGCAACCAGAGGCGGTAGGGCTGTATTCAGTTATGCTATTAGATTGTGCTTGGCTTGTGTTTGTCAATGAATTCATGACAGCTGAAATAATAACAGAGAAAAAGCTTTTATATTGTAATTTTAGAACATTAATAAAATGGCAAACAGCATATGGGGAGCATATGGGAGAATGTTTGGGAGAAAAGGATTTTACAGCTGCCTAAAAAGAAGAATTTAAGAGCACTAAGATATACATGATTTTTGATTTAAATAGATGAGACAAACTGCTTTAAACAGACTGTATGGGACTAAATATGGTTGCTTTTCTAAGGGTTCTGTATTAATTTATTTTATTTCTTTTTACTGGGGATTTGAATGCAGCTAATGAGAAATTTTGAGAAGTATCACAAGGCCACATTAAGCATGTCATCGGTTACAAAAGCATCTGATGTTATTAGTTATGCTGAGCTGAGGCAAGCCTCAGAGGGTCAGTTTAACCTGAAGCAGGACAAAAGATATGATAAACAAATCTGACCATGATGTAAACATCTGAATGTTATGGCAAGGCTGGGTCTGTGTGTTCTAGCCTGGGGGCACGAAAACTATGTCAGAGGGAAAAAATAAAATAAAGCCAGCTTTTGAAGGGATTCTACTTCTAATCTCTTTGTTTTTGGGTAGCCTTCTCAATATGCTTACGAGAAAACACTTATTTACAGAAAAACACTAGAAGCTCAAAAAAAACTAAAAGAGAAAATCATTGATTAAAGTTTCACCCTTGACCAATTTAGATTGAAAAGTTATATATGAATAAAAGTATTACTAACAGCAAATACACATGGTCAAAGGACCAGAAGGATATCAAAAAGTACGTCAAAAACCTATGTCATATTGTAATAGACATAATTGTGCTCCTTGGAAGACAATTTTGTTTGTTTTTGTTTGTTAATTTCTTTTGTTTTTTGTTTTCTTTCTGTTGGAGGGGTTCTGAACGGAGTTCAGGGGAAAGGTGAGGAATAGATCTAATTTCCCAGGATCAGCAGAACAACATCACGTTAAAGTGACACTAAGGGGACCAGGGTTTTAACTACATGCTATTAACACTCTTGTTTTTCTCTGAGTTATTGCTTTCAGAATAAAGGAGACGCCACCTTTCTGCCAACGGGGGGCTCTGAGGAGACAGTGCGGTAAGGAGTTATAATCAGATTTGGACACTAAATTATACTTAGTTTTGACTGAGGAGATCTTCCGGCAGGAAAGGTGGTGTCTTAAAATTGTTTGTTGCTTTCTGCTATTAACAGCTCTATCTTTCTGCTTCTTTTTCTTTGCAAAGAAACCTGGTCAATATGATAGGGATGTGCTAACATAGAGATTTAGTCTCATTTTAGACATTCTCAGATGCGAGAGAATACAGAAACAGTGCCGCAGTGCCATGGGGGCTGATCCTTGGGACAAGGAGAAAAAGGTGATGTACTTGACTCCTGCCTAATCCAGTTTTTAATCAAAAAAAAAAAAAAAAAAAAAAAAAAAAAAAACAGTAATTTTTGCAGAAGCTGCATAGAGGTTTAATGGGGAATGTGATGCTACAAAGTTAAGAGAAATGTTTTTTATTAATGAACTTATACAAAGAGGTTGAACTGTCTGTAAAATATTTTGCTTGGATACATTTTTAAGGGATCAAGATCTGGGGTAAAGGTGAAAAACTTCAAGAATAATTTTGTTTCAGAGGGAACGATGTGGTTGATTTTGTTTTGAGACAGTTTTCTTGTAATTTTTGTTTTGATTTTTTCTTTTCAACTTATTTACACTACACTACGGATGAAGATAGACAATTCTTGTATTGGAAAATTTGATTTTGGACAAAATCCATATTGGCAAAATGCTGGCAGAATTCCTTGTGGTTTCAGACACAACGGTTGGAGAAAGAAGATTCATGAACAATGCTCGTCCTGGAACGATGTTGTGCTGTTGAACTGAGACATGAGGACTGAAAATGGACAACTAATTGCGGGGGAAAAGACAGACGCATCGGATAACCTTCAGTGGACCGCAACACGAAACAAAGATGAGTTGGCAGACACCCCTTCTGCATTTCACATCAGATTTTCCTGCACATAATTAAAACACAAAACACACATTAGAAACATACACATTGGCGGATGCGATTAGGAAAAAACTTTCAGATTAAAAGCAATCAAGATTATTATTAAACCCCTAGGATGTTAATTGTTTTAAGTGAGAGCTGTTATTAGCGAGCGATAAGAGGGTCAAACGCATTCGGACAAGTGGTACTGGTCTGGAAACAAAGCTGGTAGAGATTTTGGGCCGCTGATAAGAAGGATTTTCTTTTACTTTTCTAACAAAGTTTTTATTTAAATCATTTAAACACACATAGATATGTTTTGGAATTTTATTAACCCCACAAGGGGTTTTGAAGTAGATTCAAAGAGGCACCTTTAAGATACAATAAGCTTCATAAAATACATCATGCATGAGAAGAAATAGGGGGAACCACTAAAAGACATCCATTTTGCACCAAAATATTAAGTTACGGGATGAGAGCATAGAGCAGCTTAAGTAATTATGCTAAACCTAAAAGGTTTGACAACTTATATTGGGGATTACAGTAAGGGAATTACATAGAGGGGCCGTCTAAACGTAAAAGGAAAGTGGATAAGAACAATGTATGCTATTACATCAATGGGCGATAATTATGATCATGGAAAAACTAGTGGGCGAAAAAGTTAAAGTAGGCATTACAGCAACAGTTAATAGCATAACCGACTGAACGAACGAGTGAGCAAGCTAATTTTTCAATATAAGCAGAATAACTGCAGGTTTAGAATAATGCCTTATTCTAATAAATAACTTGGGTAAATTAGGATTAAAGCACCAATGTAAATAGTTTGGAATTGTACGCAGTTACCTAAAAGGTGTGAGGAGACTTAACAACTATCTGTTTGAACACAAAATAGCACAATAGTTGTTCTTTAACTAAATGTTAAAACATCCAGAAGAAAAGAACACATAAACATAGTTTAGCCATCTATTAACCTAGTGGTCTTTTAGACCAGGATAATCTAACGATCGTCCTCTTGTACATGCAGAAAAGTAATGAGGTCAATTAGATTAGTTGGACGTTTGGTATCTGGTCAGGACAGCAGAAGCACTCCTGGACACAAGAGGAGGATAACAGCTCCAACATGATATCAATGCATGAAGGTTGGCTCTGAGGAACATCAGAGCTGCAATGGCATCAGACAGTGACACTACTGCTGTGATAAAGAAAATCTTGAAAAGAACTATGCATGACTGCTTTGCTTCACAGGTGATGGAATTCAACTACAAGGTTTCACGAACATGACATGGAGAGGTTGGCGTTCAGGAAACGTACCTAGAACACACTTTTGGACTCTTTGGGGTAAATGGGCTCTAAAGGGGGACACTTAACAGGAGATGAACTGAAAGCCTGGGCTTACGACGAGAGACATTTCAGACAGGGGGTGTGGACACCCAGGAATTGCTGCTGTGGTTTGAAAATGTCAGAAATTTGTCGCAGGTGGTGGAGTGTTTCGATGACCCAGGCGCTTGGAACAAAGGAGACGACATCGTGTTCCCACAGGGATTACCTATAACCTAACACTGACAGTGAACATTTTTGTTTTTGGGTTTGCTGGGGTTGCCAAAAGGAGCATCGGAGATGACTTTCTCTATCCTGACCAGGTTCACACTTAAAATGCAAAGAACAAAATTATAGAGGCCAAAACAAATACGGACATAGAGAAGTGTTTATACAAAGAATTCCACTATTCGTCATTTTAAGGTGCAGATACTAAGGCTAAACAAAGAATTAGAAGAAGGGCAAAACTTAAAGCTGATCATTTACCAACGGGTGGTCAATATTTAAGAGGGTTTAAAGGAACTGCACAATTTCTTCAATAATCACAACAGACAGTGATTGATGAAACAAAAAAGCAAATTCTAGAATGGGAATTTTTAATCTGCTGGGACAAGACGGTGTAAACATAAAATAAGGATTTATAGATCACTGGGTGATATAAGATCACAAAGGTAATAATAATAAATGTATGAGAATGTAAGAAAATCACTCGGAGTAATGTCTGCTTAAAGTTTTTCAAGGATAAACTAAACACATGAGAACAAGAACTAGATACTTGTTAAAGGGTTGAATTAGTTGGGGATATAATTGTGCTTGGATGTATTATCAATTTAACTAATGTTGAAAGACTGAAAAAGGTTTAAAGACCTAGAGCAGTATGGAGCTTCTTACATGGTCAGGGGGCGATGTGTCTAATAAGCAACAATGACTTCTGCTGACAGCATACTACAGTTTAACGGGTTGTTTCAAACAAGATTCAAACAGGGGGACATACGATAAAACCAGGGTTGTTTACAAAAGCTGTCTGTTAAAACAAGCAGAAGTGATTAAAAAATCAAGAATTAATGGGGTTAGAATTGCTCTTCGCTTCAGGTGGAGGGCGCATTCAATTACAAGTCTTTTGGGTTGATGCACGTCAAGCTGAAAGTGATTCACAGAACTACTTCCTGTCTCCGCCCTGGGCTACACCCACTTCCTGAATAGCAACCAATCACAACTCCGTGTGGGCGAGGGGCATGCACACACTTCCTTTCTCTTAGCTGAGCTTTTCAAAATAAGACAAGAAGTACATAGGGCTGCTTCTTATTAATATCACAACATTATTCTGCAAATATATATAGTGGAACTTTCTTTTACAAACTTAAGGGTTTTTCTGTTGGACTTTTTAGAAAAATGTGAAGTATTTTGCAGCTGGTTCAGTAGGAAGTTTCTGAAAGGTTTTAATACAATTCCTTGTGTGCTAGATAAATTGAGATGAACCGTGTCACAGTAGCCATGAAACATATGATGATAAATTTCTATTGCAGAGATCTTTTCAACTGTTGGACAATTGTAAGGTGAGACACACATGGGAAAGAATTATAGAGAAATGCTGCTGTAGATAACGTTGAACTTTCAGATTTCTCTTTTATATAAGAGTAATGCAAGATCTAATGATTACAGTAAAGGAGGTAAAGCTAAGAGCATAATAATTGTGAACGGAAATATCTGGATGTGAAAGTGTTTGAAGAAGGTAAATGTAAAAAGGATTGGGAGTCTTGATAAGAACACTAATTACACCTTGTTTCTGTTATCCAACAGTAAACAAGGCTTGGTGTCTGCCAACCATCTCAACAGAGCATTTTCCTGGGGATAAAATGCTTCTTGCCTGAAAAAGGACAGGACACTCATTACCATCCAACTAAATCGTTTTTGTCCATGCGGAGGAACCAAGAAGAGGACTGGGGATGAAGAAGCCAGTGAACTCTGATTCCTTATTCTTCAACGGGAGGAGTTGCCTGAAGAGACCCTAAGCGCGATTAGATTATTTTCTGCCTTGTGCCTGAATGGCCTGAAGGCTTCATTAACTTTGCGTTATTGACGTACAGACTCTTTTTATATCACAAACCTGATTTTTACTTTCTCTTCTCCACTGACTTCCATCACCATGTTTGATTTTATGTGTTATGATGTTTATACTGTGATGTTGCATTATGATGATCGCTATGGCTTTATGACTAAGAATGGAAACTCTCTGTTACAGACACACACACCAAGACCTGCAGTTCTTGCTAACTTTTTGCTTTGTTATATAGAGAACCAGGATCTGATGGCTATCACAGATCCATAAGTTACTCGGTAAGGCTAATTTCTAGATTCAATACAGGGTGTCTTCTCGCTCAGATTGGCCCAGAGTGGGATTCCCCTAGACTGGGGCTCCATCACTTTTTTGCCATTTCTTAGAGATGGTTTTTTGTGATGAAGACTCAGCCTGCCCTCTGATGCCCCCTACTGGTACTCTTGGATTTGTGAGGACTGAAGGTGTTGGATGATTGTCCATAGGAATGGAGAGGGGAGAACCAAGTAGGAGGTTTCTTGGGGTGGGGGTAGAGTAGACGAATTTGGCCTTGATTAAGGTACACCTTTAGCTTATATAGTCTAAAGTAAACTTAAAATAATGTGCGCATAGGAACCTAAAACAGGCCTAGCTTGAATAGTTGAACCCTAAATTGTAGATAAAATGCTTGGACTGTGGGCTTGAGTAAAAAAGGCTGAATTATGAAGTATTCATGCTGATTGATGCTAAGATGTTTCCATTGTGGTTTGTCCGGCCCTTTTCTTGGAACTGTTTTCGTTGTGATGTGCCTTTGGGGCACACCAACAGGGGGGGCTAACGGACAACTGGACTGTTTTTACAAAGTGCTTTTCAGTCACACCAGCAGAGATTGTGTGACCCCAGAGACTGAACCGCACTATCGACTGCCATGGAGATCACAGATGGATGGACTCTGGAAGCCGGAAGCTGACGTGCGTGGATTGCTTGGACTGGACGGAATGACCGACTGTTCTGGGAGAGGGACAGACTGAGAGTTGTCGTTCCACTGGTTGATCATCTTTGGTGATGTGCCATAATGACACATCATCAGGGGGTCTGTTAGGATATCAACAAGGTCAAGTGGAACGAGCTGTTTATCCCAGAACTGCATGGCACACTTAGATGGCACTGACCCAAAAGATTGGCACATATCTATCAGATACCACCCTGGAGGTGACGCAGCTTCCCTGCTGATGTCACAGTTTGGATGTGTACCGCCCTTGTATGGGTGTGTCCCGAGATCCCTTTATAATGTTTGCGTGATGAGCACTCGAGGCCTCCTGCCGATCAGGGGCCCATCAGCGCTGGTGTGACTGTAACTATTTCTCTGTCTTTACTTAGATAAAATATAACTAAAAGCATACTTGTCTGTTTTATGCGTCCTACATTCAAGGTAAAAAGTAAGTGGGAGTCGCCTGACTGGGTAAAACGAACTGGGTCCACCGAGGGTGCTTCACCGTAGTCACGGCACGGTGAAACAGTAACAAGCTCAAAAGTAATATTCATTCAGTAACCTTTCAACCGTAATTACAACCTGGTGCAAGTCCAGCCTGGGCGCGTGGAAGACAAATGAACTCATACATTACTGCTTTGTTTGCAAATTTTTGTTGCTCAGGAAAGATGGAAATACTTTGTTTGTTTTTTGTTTTTGTTTTTTTTTGCTTGTTTATCAAGGGAACTTTGATGACTGTGCATGTCAGAGTGGTTCTATTCTTAACAAAGCCAGGTGCATATAAATGCAGATCATGATTGGATTAATTGATTGTGTGCCCATATAAACGGTCCAATCTGATTATTTTTTGGTGTTTCATCTACATTTCAACCTGATTGTGAAATTTTGTGCATGTAAACATAACTTGTTTCCTTCAAACACAGTAATGTTTTTAAAATTTTAACAAATGTTAAAAACAAAGTTTGTTGAATCACAAACTTTAGTGTATTTTATTGTAATTTTATGTGACAAACCAACACAAAGTCATCTATTCTCTCTAAGTGAATAGAATAAATGTTAATTTTCAAACATTTTTACAGATAAGTGTGGGCCTGCATCTGTATTCAGGCCCCCTGACTCAATGTACTGTAGAAGCGCTTTTTGCGTTTGGGGAATGTCGCTTTGAACATCCACAAAGTGAATGTTTTGCCCACTCTGTTTGCTAACAGTCAGTGAAGCTAGATAAAGAGTCAACATCAGATGTCCACTGCTGGCACAGACTGTCAGTTATATTTAGGGCTGGACTTTGCGGTCAAAGTCCAGCCCTAAATATAGTCCAGTCCATTTTAACACATGTGTCATGCATCGGAGGCAGGGGACCCAGAATTCAGCCAGACCAGCAGAGGTTCAATTAGATCTTTTATTAACAAAAGGTAGTGATGTTACGTTATGTGCCGAGGCTTCGAGGCGTGTGTCGAGTAATGGAGGGGGCGTTTCCGTGAAGCGCATATCGAGGCTTGCTTCATTTAGGGGAGGAGCCGAAAACGATGACGTCCGAAGCCTCGCTGGCCGGCTGTACCACGTGACTGCTTCTGGAAGTGGCTCAGATGTTGGCGCGGCTTCGACAGCTTTTAGAAACCCCGCAGGCTCCATTCAAAATGTGGGTTGTTGTAGGCGAGTTGCGGTCAGTTGAGAGAGTGGATAGAGTTTTGATAGTTTGGATAGCAGAGTTTGGATAGTGGTTATTTAGTTTGAGACAGTTAGTTTTCTGTTTGGAGAGTTTAGGAGAGAGATAGATAGATAGGAGATCAGTGCTCTCAACTATCACGCATTGACCGTCACTGACTTCACACGGTCACACGCAAACATGGCATTTTTCACGCATAAAAATCCCAACGCCCATCTGGGCTGCGGACGATAAAAACTCCGCCTTCTGCTGAGATGTTTCAGCTTCTTTCACAGCTTGTGGCCATCAGTAATTCCTGCTGCAGTTCATGTTAACAGAGCAGCAGGAAGAGTGATCAGAGTTATGAATAATTTTAGTCTTAACCAGCGGTTGAAAGTGTGCCGGTACGGTCCTGTACTACGTACGCAGGAGGGGAAGGGGCGGAGGAAGAGAGCTGCTGCCAGATATTGCCTTCATTCAGAACCAGTGATGGCTGCACTCTGGATCATAAAACAGTTCTGCTCACCAGATTCAGTTTAAAAGGCTACGTCTGGTTATAAGTTGTTTTTATTAATTCTGCATTTTTTAACTACATGCACCGTATTTCTGTGCCTCAGCGCTTTGATGCGCTTCTGCCGTGCGCTTTTTTCAGGTGCGCAAAATTACGTTACTTGTAATTTGGGTGCGCGCTTCCATTTTAAAGAACTTGTAACATCAGGAGGCCGATCTCAGACCGGTCAGCTCCTATGATCACTGTATAGGAGCCCTTTACAGTTTTTATTTATGCATTTCCACCCTGTTTATCCCTCGCACGCAGCGCACCATGGGGTAAAATCCTCCCACCTCACCGCCCAGAGCGCACTGAGGAGAGCAATAGAGATTTGTCTGGTCGACTGAGATGAGAAACCTGTTGCTGTGAAAGGTGATATAGGTTATAAACTGTTACTGTCTAGAATTGCATTGAGCTGAAAAGAGAGGAGACATCAGCAGCTGGATCGTGCGTAAAGACGCAGCGGGAACCTCTGTGTGCTTCAGTGTTGCTGCTGAGGGGAAACTGTGGGACCGTATAGTACTGGGCTAATCATTGGTCACAGTACCCCAATCTGTACATACTTGCACTTATTTATTTATGCACCCCAGCATCATCTGTGCCATGTGAGCGTGTCTTTTCAAAGGCTGGAGAAGTAGTATCAAAAAAGAGAAATCATTTGAAACCAAAAACTGTGGAGAAATTGTTTCTTAATAAAAATGCATGAAATCATCCAAGTTACACAAGCATTAGCCTATTCACTACCCCCTGCCTAGTTCCACAAGCACTTTCATTGTCCTCTGCCTGATTAAGCCCATGCCATTTTTCTAGAGTCACAGAAAAACATTATTACACAACATGCCATATCATGTCACTACTATTTTGGGAATAATTACACACAGAGAATACATTCAAACAATATTTTATTGTACACATGTGTTTAGAAAATTTATGTAGACAAATGATTTCGTCCTACACCTTCTGTGAAGTCATTCCCAAGAGCCATAATAGACAAAAATGATATGCATCACACGTGTTAAGATACAGCTGGCTGTGATTATACAACTTGCCAGTAGGTGGTGCTGTGTGCACATGAACCGTCAAGAAATGAACCTTTTCTCGAACCAGTTGGCTGAGTGGTTCAATGCCTCATGAGGCTTCATCTCGCCATCACTAACAAAAGGCAAAACAGGGAAAAACCAAAAAGGACCGTCAATCCAAAAAAACGGCACAAAAATGAACAGACTAGCGTGGCAGGCAGGACAGGAACAGACAGGAACAGACAGGAACAGGGTGGCTCAGATCTCTGGGGACAAGGGGTCAAAAATCCAAAAGTAAACCAATAAACAGAAACTTGCAGGAGGCGACTCACCCATACTCAAACAGACGACCTGGCACTGATGTCTGGTCTCAACTGTTTATATGGAGGTGGAAGCAGGTGAAACCGGTCAGAGATGATTGCAACAGGGGTGGAGTAAGGCAGGTGTGCAGAGTGGGTAATTAGACCAGACATCAGTGCAGAGGCTCAAAACAAGAACAGACAAATCTAAAAAGCTGACAAGACAAGAGGACAGAAACAAACTACACACACAACTTACAAAGAAACAAAATCACTCTAAAGAAAAAACCTCAAACAGAAAATAAAGCTTAGACTAAAACAGATGACAAAACCAGATAACCTAACAGTAAATAAAAACCCAGACAGGACAAAAACTCAAAGCAAGCAGAGAACCTAAAGCAGGAGAGTAAAATGACTCAAAAATAAAACCCGAACAGAAACCAGAATATTACAACATGAGTATCCTTTGATGTAAACGTTTCTGTTGGAAATCTGGCTGTATGTTTTTTTAAGGTGAACCTTTTCCCAGTTTAAAGTTTTTTTTGTTTTGTTGTTGTTCTTCCATCATTGTCCTGTATTTAGCTCCATTTATCTTCAAATCAATTCTCACCAGCTTTTTTGTCTTTGCTGAAGAGAAGCATCCCTTCAGCATGATGCTGCCACATTCATGGAGGGAATGCCATCTTCAGAGTGACATGCAGTGTCAGCCCCTAATGCAGAGTGATTTCCATGTAAAAAAAATAAAATAAAATAAAGAAGTTTGATTTTTGTCACACCTTCTTGCATATGTTTGCGCCATACATGAGTTGTGGCAAACTGCAAGCCGGACTTTTTGTTGTGGTTGTTATGTCATAAAATGAGAAAAAGCTTCTGTCTTCTTGCAGCTGTGGAGTGGATTACTAATAGTTTTCCTAATAGTATTCCACCTGAGAGTTAGAGCTGTGCATGTCCTCCAGAGTTACTATGGACCTCTTAGTCGTTGCGAACGCTCCCCTGTGACGTCCTATCAGTTTAGGTGGTCTTGGTAAGTCTGCAGTTGCTCCATCCTCTCTCCATATTCAAATAATTGAGAGCTCTGTTCAAAGCTTGGGAAATTGTTTAAGACCCTAACCCTGCTTTAAACTTCTCCACTATTTCCTGTCTGCTGGGTTCTTTGGTCTCCATGATGCTGTTGGCTCTCTAATGTTCTCTAAACATCTCTGAGGCCTCTGTAGATCTCAAATATTGAAGGTTTGTGGTGTTGGTGTGACAATGTCAAAAATTTCAATCTGATCAATTTAACAATTGTATTTGTATGTGGCATTCACCATCTTTGTCACCCTAAATGTGAGTTTAATTTGCAAAATAAATTCCATTGTCACTGTATTGGTTTGATGTTTCTTTTTATTTTGTTTTAAAATAAAATGAAATAAAGATTTAGCAATGTTACATTAACTGTCTCCATGTTTATTTTTGTTTTACTCCTCTACAGCACATGAGAAGGCTTCCTTCCTCAACTTCCTGCTCAAAATATAAAAATTTAAGGAAATCTTCTTGAACAAGATTAATATAATCCTTTTGCATGTAATCCCTCACTTTCCACACTCGCATAGATTCTTTGGGAAATATGAGATTATGAGATTAATGCTCGTCTCACAGCTGAATTTAAAAGATTAGGAAGCAGACTTGGGCTTCGTTGGTGGAGTGTCCTCACATCGTCCAATTAAAATCTTATTTATCATTGGCAGCTAAGAGATTTTAAAGCTAAAGAGAATGTTGTTGAGTGTCTCAAATCTTCACACTAAATACTGTTGAAAAACAGGCATGCAATCTGAAACAACATATTAGCTCAGAGATATTAGACGACAATATAAATATAATGTTAGAGCACATAATGAACATAGAAAACACAATCGATAGAACTTTAGTGTATATATATATATATATATATATATATATATATATATATATATATATATATATAATAATGTGTGTGTGTGTGTGTGTGTGTGTGTATACATATATATACTGCTCAAAAAAATAAAGGGAACACTTAAATAACACAATATAACTCCAAATCAATCACACTTCTGTGAAATTAAACTGTCCACTTAAGAAGCAACACTGATTGACAGTTTCACCTGCTGTTGTGCAAATGGAATAGCACCTGGTTCTGCAGGTCATGACCACAGACCACTTCTCAGGTCCTCTGCTTTCTGGCTGATGTTTTGGTCATTTTTGAATGCTGGCGCTGCTTTCACTCTAGAGGTAGCATGAGACGGAGTCTACAATCAACACAAGTGGCTCAGGTAGTGCAGCTCATACAGGATGGCACATCAATGCGACCTGTGGCAAGAAGGTGGTGTGGCGTAGTGTCCAGAGCATGGAGGCGCTACCAGGCCAGTACATCAGATGTGGTGGAGGCCATAGGAGGGCAACAACCCTGCACCAGAACCACTACCTCCACCTTTGTGCAAGGAGGAACAGGAGGAGCAGAGTCAGAGCAGTGCAAAATGACCTCCAGCAGGCAACAAATGTGCATGTGTCTGCTCAAACGATCAGAAACAGACACCATGAGGTGGTATGAGGTCCCAACATCCACAGGTGGGGGTTATGCCTACAGCCCAACACCGTGCAGGACAATTGGCATTTGCCAGAGAACACCAAATTTGTCAAATTCGTCTCTTGGGCCCCTTGCTCTTCACAGATGAAAGCAGGTTCACACTGAGCACATGTGACAGACTTGAGAGTCTGGAGACGCTGTGGAGAACGTTCTGCTGCCTGCAACATCCTCTAGCATTACCGGTTAGGCCAAACTTGTATTTATGCTTTACAATGTCAAACTTTAACGTTGTATGTACTGTAGTTAGCATATGCAACAGGTTAGTTTAATGCTAATGTGGCGAGTCAGCAAAATCGCAGCATTTGAATGATTTCCAGGAGAATAACTTATTTTATCAACTGCAGCCATCTCCTCTTCTTGAAACGATAAAATCACAGCTGGAGTTGTTTTGTGTCTCCGATCTATTAAGACAGCACGGAACACAGCACAGCGGCATATTGAACCAACGACGGATTCGGCCAGCTTGGACCTGGAAGCAGTGGTAGATAGACTTAACAGCCCCATGGTGAGACCATATGCTGGTGCGGTTGGCTCTGGGTTCCTGCTATTGCAAGACTATGCTAGACCTCATGTGGCTGAAGTGGGTCAGCCGCTCCTGCAAGACGAAGGCATTGATGCTATGGACAGCCTCGCCCGTTCCCCATACCTGAATACAACAGAGCACATCTGGGACATCATGTCTCGCTCCATCCACCAATGCCACGTTGCACCACCTCATCAGGAGCATGCCCAGGCGTTGAAGCGAGGTCCTACAGGCACGTGGAGGACACAAACACTACTGACCCTAATTTTGACTTGTTTTAAGGACATTACATCAAAGTTTGGTCCACCTGTAACATGTTTTTCCACTTTAATTTTGAGTGTGGCTCCAAATGCAGACCTCCATGGGTTAATACATTTGATTTTCATTGATCATTTTTGTGTGATTTTGTTGTCAGCACATTCAACTATGTGTAGAAGAAAGTATTTAATAACAATATTTAATTCATTCAGATCCAGGATGTGTTATTTTAGTGTTCCCTTTATTTTTTTTGTGCAGTGTACATTTCATACATCCTAGCTTAGCAACAGGCGGAAAAACTAAGAAGTAAATTAGTTTTGAGTAAATAATTCAATATCTCCTCAGATCAGAGCCGGAACTCGGGTGTGTTTCCTGACGTTAGGCGTGACACTGCAGCATCCCTGGTTGCAGGCTGCTGAGCCTCTTGTTCTTCAGCTGTGGTGGGCTCACACATTTCAAGGTATCCCGGGGTGACAAGGTGCTCTTGGTCTGTCCTATCCACCTCACCAAGGAGATGATGTTACAGTCACACTGCCATGGATTGTCATGCAGGTACAGCTTCTTCAGCTCTGAGGTGAAGCAGAAAGGAGACCTGCTCACAACTTTAATCGGAGCATTTGAAATGAATGATGAAAAGAAATTGAGGCCAACTAACCTGGCATATGGCTGAACATGTTTGCATCTACCGTCTTCAGGCGATTTCCACTTAGTCCAAGCTGGGAAAGCTTGGGCATGTTGCTGAACACACCAGATGGCAGCTGCTCCAGCTCGTTGTTCCTCAGGTAGAGTTCCTGGTTCAGCAAGAAGTCAATTTAGTTTGCTTTATTTCATGACCTTTACATAGAAAACCTCTCACCACAGTGAGAATATGAACTGATCACATAGCAAGACCCAGAGTATGTGGTCTTTTCTAGTTCTTTACTGTTTGTATGTGAAGCACAACGCTGTTGTTACCTGCAGGTTATTAAGGCCATCCAAAGCTGACACACTCAGTGTTGACAGCAGGTTGTTATCCAGAACCAGCATCTCCAGCGATCGCAGCGGCCTGAATGCTCCAGACGGGACCGTTTTCAGACTGAATTAGGGGTGACAGATTCTCTAGATTAGTGCATTGTCAAACAGCTTTTTATAGCACGTTACAACAGTAGAGTCCAGTTTATGAACACCTAACCAACTGTTACCACTCACTTCAACAGCTGTTTTACCCAGTGCTGCAAATGTAAAGAAATCAAAATGTAAAGGGCTAAACAAGAATTTAAAGTTTGGGTAACAGGATATGAATACAAAGTGGAGCATCTTAGGATACGCCGCCTTTAAAAATAATGAATATATTTGACATTTTCCCCATCTTGTAACTTTACAACCAGAACTCTCAATTCCATGTGTTGGACAAACACACAGACCATTATTTTGAAGCTCTAATGAGACAGGGTACTGAAGGGGGATATGTTTAAGCATTGTGTTACACGTCTGTATTCATTTACACTGACATCTTTTCCATTTGGTCATGTCATGGGATCTCATGAGATAAAGTAAAAGG
This sequence comes from Fundulus heteroclitus, assembly GCF_011125445.2. NCBI lineage: Eukaryota > Metazoa > Chordata > Actinopteri > Cyprinodontiformes > Fundulidae > Fundulus > Fundulus heteroclitus. The sequence goes on from NC_046375.1 coordinate 27,231,990, forward strand.
ATTGATGATTTCCAAATAGCTCAGACTAAGTCAGAATGGATGGAGAGCACCGGTGAACATCACTTTTCAAGTCTTCAATTAGATTTATGTCTGGACTTCGACTAGACCAGTCTAAAACATGAAAATGTTTGACATAAAGCATTTCTTAGCAGCTCTGACTGTATGGCCAGGGCCGTTGACCTGCTGGAAGGGGAATCTCTGTCTAAAATCTGTAGCCCTTAAAAGCTAAATACAGGGCAACGCTAGAGGCAACAGTCGCCTCCAGCATTGCCCTGTTTTTAGTTCTAGCCATCTTGAAATCTTTTTCTGACCAGCTTCCTTCCTTCCTTTCATCTTGGGGATAGTGTGTTAAAGACGAGCTGCAGAGCTGATCCCTGCTACACATAGTGCTTTTACACATTAGACAAAAAGTTAGATTTTGGTCACACCTTTTTTTGTCACATAAGGCTATGGTTGTAATGTGACAATGGGAAAAAGTTCAAGAGTATAAATGGCATTGCAAGGTCCTGTATTTTATGGGTTTGTTATGTCTATGTATGGAATTTTTTGACACTTAAACACTGTATATCATAGTGACCTGTTATTGTCCAAGTTGAGGAACAAGAGCTGTCTAAGTCCAGTGAAAGCCTTGGGAGAGATCCTTTGGATACGATTCAGAGAAAGATCCAAAACCTTTAATGCAATCAGAGGTTTAAAGGCGTTAGATGGAAGCACTGTCAGTGCATTAAGAGATAGGTCAAGATCCGAGAGGTTCCTCATGCCAGCAAAAATCTCAGCTTTGAGAATGCCGATCTGGTTCTGGCCTAACATCAGAAAGCGAAGGTTCAGGAGGTCCTAGAGACAAGGTAAAAAGTAGATTTTTGTGTTAGATTACAGTGCGGAGAGGAGGAGCACATTATCCTTTTCTTTCATATTTCCATACCTGAAACCCCCTTGAAGGGAGGACTGTGATATGGTTGCCATAAAGATTGAGCAGCATCAGTCGCTTAGCACCAGAAAATGCTTTGGGATGGATAGATTTGATTGCATTTCGTTCCAGGTTGATGCTCTCAATCATGGGAACTGATCTTAATGAATTTGCTTTTATTTCTGTGATGCCGTTTTCACCTTTTTGAAACAGTATGGAAAACGTTTTAGTCCAAAAGACTTCAATATCGGATAAACTCAAATACATCTTAGATATGTCCAGAAGGATAGTGTGATTACTTAACAGACACTTACCTAGTTTGAGGATCCAAGCGTCAGGAGGCAGATGGGAGGGAAAGGCACGGAGCCCCTTTTTATGACAGTTGACTTCTGACTTTTCTGGGCCAGGCTTCTGTGAGCATTTGCAGACATCAGGGCAACTTGCCACAGCCTGCACCATACTGAGACTGACCAACACCAACTGGGTCAAGGGCAGCATCTTCACTGAAGAATTAAAGGTAAAAAAAAAAAAAAGAACATCAACAACAAAAAAAGCAATGTATGTCTCTTTGAGTACATTAGACAACAACGAAAGCACAATGCTCAGTCAAATGATAGCCACCATGGTTTCCTTGCACGTTAGCCATGCAGCAAGGTCAATGTGGATTTAGCTGAACAGACCCCAAAGCATGAGAAGAAAATGTTGTATTGTCCTGTTGCTGATTCTAATATCCAATAAGGATTATCCTTAAAATCAAAAGGCATTAAGTTTATTTAAGAAATTCATAGAAAAAAAAATACAAGTTCTCATGACTTGTTGAAGACACAAGGGAATTACAGTTCACTGAACAATACTGTGTGTATATCTTCAGGGCTGTTGTTCCTTACAGCTGGTTTAATTGTCACAGACAGGTTTTTTAAGTCGGAGACAAGAAACACTTTAAAGAATCTCTCAAACGTCAAATATGTTATGTATTTCTAGATACTAATTACGATACAACAGAAGAGTCCAAAACGACACTTTGGTGTAGCCTTTGTGTATACTTGGTCACAAAGGTGCCACAGTTTTAATGGCCTATATACTAAGTCACAGCAGGATGGAACATCCTGTAACCAGAGTAGCCATGCATGCATTTACTGTAACAACATACAGACAGCAAAATAACACAACCCCATAATCCGCAAAACACCGCTACTGCAAAGATAAGTGGTGGCAGTGCAATGATGTGGCGATGCTTTCATTCGGCAGAGACAGAGAAGCTGGTCAGAGTTGAGGGGAAGACGGATGGAACTAATCACAGCCTTCAGCCTTCTGCTGAAGGCTGTGAAAGACTTGAGACCTGAGTGGAGGTTCTCCTCTGGTCTCTATATGAATGTGAAAGTATCCTGTTCTTAATCTATAGGTTTTAATATGATGTCCAGCCACTCTGCATCGATAGCAGCTGCAACTCTTCTTGTAAGGCTTTCAATAAAGTTTAGGAGTGTGCTTATGGGCGTATTTGACCATTCTTCTAGGCCAGGGGTGTCAAACATACGGCCCGCGGGCCGGATCCGGCCCGCCGAACAATTTAGTCCGGCCCTGTGGCTAAATGCATTATCATTATAAAAAAATATATATATATATATACATATATATATATTTTTTTTTGTTCCCCAGTGTCCTGTCTGGCAATGTGGCAATAAGAATTTTTGTCTTAATGCCAAAAAGAGCTCATCAGATTTGACTTTCACAAGTGGAGCAGTACTGCTTTTGCCATAGTGCTCCGCTTGATTTATGAATGTGAATAGTTTTATTATGATTCATGCGGGTAATATCTCAAATTATATGGACACTACAATGGGAAAGTAGGAGAGGAAAGGAAGAACAAGAAGAAAAAAGAAAAGGTGAAAGAAAGAGGAGATAAAAGGAAGAGAATGATAAAACAATTATTGAAAACAACATGTACTTCGCTTAATTGAAAATATGCAGTTCCTATATTGTCCACGAGGGGCGCTGTGCTTTAATTAGCAGATTAAGCTTCAGGTGTGGAAAAATTTAAATCATTTCTTAATTTTTATCTGTTTGATGTATTTTGTCATGTAGGACAGTGTTTTTAAGTTCCAAAAAATGTGAATAAATGTTTTTCAACATTGTCCAATCACTGTGATCAGTTCTTATGCATAATGCACAAGTAAATGTTTAACTGAGTAAAAGTATTGTTGAAATTATACATACTTTTCTTAAAAATGCTGAGGTTATTCATAATATATTGTGTAAAAGTGAAATGAATTTAATATAAAAATCAACAACAAGTCCACATTTATTAGTTCTATTTAATCTTGCAATGAGTTAACTCGTGTGGCCCTCTTAAGATCAGATTAAGCTGTATGCGGCCCCTCAACCAAAATGAGTTTAGGATTTGGGAGGTAAAACATTGAGGTGGACTTTCCACAGCCTCTGCTCTAATTCATCCAAAAGATGTTCTTTCTGTTGAGGTCAGGACTCAGGGCAGGCCAATCAAGCTATTCCACATCAAATGTTGTCATGTTGGAACCGAAAGAAACCATCCCCAAACTGTCCCACTGAGCTGGGAGCATAAAATTGTCCGAAATGCCATTGTATGCTTAAGCATTAGGAGTTCCTCTCCTGAACTAAGGAGCTGATCCTAACGCCTGAAAAAAGAGACACACCGTAATCTCTTCTGCACAACAACATAATGTCACAAGTCATGCAAGTGAAGCTCACTTTGCAAATGCTGAAACCCGACTTGTCCATTAGATTGTTAAACAGAGAAGCATGATTTGTCTCTCCAGATAACACACCTCCACAGTTCTAGAATTCAGTGGCAGCGTGTGCTCTCTACATGCTTGAGCTTATTTGAAGGCCATAAGTTTTAAGGTCTGTAGCTCTTGACTCTGTGCAGTCTGCCCTTCAGCATCCGCCGAACCCGTTTATTATTTTTACATGGCCTACTGCTTCGCCGCTGGTTTGCTGTTGTTCCTAATCACTTTGGCATTGTTAAAACGGAGGAATATTCCAATAACAGGGAAATGGTAGCAGAACTATCATGGCACCATGCTGGAATTTTCTGAGCTCCTGAGAGTGACCCATTCTTCAAATGTTTACAGAAGCAGTATTCATGCCTGGGAGATGGAGTTGATAAACCCTTGGCCATGAAAGTGACTGGAACACCTCTTCAATGATTTGAAGGGGTGAGCAAATACTTTAGGGAATATAGTGTGTATTTATGGAAATACTGTACAACTGGAGCTACAATGGAATGGTTTACATTAAAACATATTCATGTGTGTAACTGGCTTGATTAAAGTCCAAACTAAAGTAAAAGTCCAGTTAAAGTACAGGAAAAATTAAATGTGTCACTTTCCTCTTGCTTCACAGTTATGCGTTACTTTGTCCTGGTAAAGTTTGTGGCATAAATACAAGTGCAACTGCCAGGCGCTGTAGTTAAACCCATCCACCTTTAGTACATCATCTGACTACAAGCTCATTTCACAGGATTTCAAATGCTTACACAGCCAAGTTCTTGAAATAAAACATGTGTTTAAAAGCCACCCAACTTCACAACTGTTAAAGAAACCTGCACACAGTTGGAAAGAATTAACCTCAGGGAGAACATTTTGAAAGCTTTCGTCTATGTGATGTTCACAGTGGAGTTGCTTGGTGATATTTGCTACAACATGAAAGAGTGAGGAAAATCAGCGTGTATAGGGGGGGGGGGGGGGGGGGGGGGGAACCATGATATGAATGACAAATAAGTAAAGTTGTTTAACAAACTAGATTACAACCCCTTCCTTCCAGTGACATTTCAAAGCAAATACAACACTCATTTCAAGAGAAATGTTTATCATTTCAGGTCAAGCTACACATTTGAATGCTCATCATTTAAGAAACATATAAACAAGCTCTGTGTTAAAGTGTTTCCCTCCACCTGGGAGCTGCTTACCTGCAATGGCTGCCATGCACCTTCTAAAAAACACAGATGTCTTTCCTTTTTGTTGTCACAACTCCACCTTCCAGAAACGCTTCCTCAGAGCCGTTCTGCAAGCAGCCGTTGTCTGTCTGAAGGGGTTAACCCAGCTGTCTGTGGCCCTTAAACTCTAAAATGTACAAATTACTCTCCTTTCACATAGAAGTCACAGCATTCTGAGCTGCCCCAGCATTATGACTGAAGAAGATGAAAATTTGCAGCACGGGAGCTGAGTCTGTCCCCCCCCCCCTCCACTGAAAAACTGTTAGTTGCCACAGCGGTGGTGTGGGAACACAGACTGAGCAGACAGTGAGACCAGGATGTGAAACTGCCCGAGTCTCAGGTTCTTTAAAGTCACAGAGTGCTGAGAAATGTGGCATCCACTGATTATGGCACTGATCCATATTAAACACAAGGTTCTACTGTATGTGTGCTTCTGGGCACCACCAGTCAGCTTTCAAAGTGGAAACAGGTTTCTCACAACGAGCACTTTTTGACAAGACCTTAAGACTTAGTTCACCAATTTAGGAAAAGAATATGCTTGCATATTTAATCCAGTGAACTGTTTTAGAGGAGTCTAATCTGGGTGCATTAACAATTAGTAAGCCAGCCTTACTTTTCTGGTAAGTGAATGTTTGGTAAAGATTTTGCTTCGTGAGTGTTTTACTAGGTAAAAGGGGAAAGTATGCCTGCAAGCTGGAGTCAAGTTTAACCTTGCTCCGCAAAAATACAGGAACATTTTGTATTTTTGATGAGTTCCTAGAATGTGTGCTCTACAACTAAGAAGCAGAAATAATAAACTACGGTAAAGTGTGTAAAGATAAAGGAAGAAAAAAATCATAAATTTCAGGACTCAGAGCACAGAGCACAAAGCTAGCACAGAAGGTGAAAAACAGCATGGCAGCTAGCGCCACCCGGTGGGGCCGGACAACACTGAATGCAAGATTCTCAGTGCTAAACAAAAAACACTGATGGCAATAAGGAACCAAAAGTCAGAAAGGATACCAATTCCTAGAGGAATTGCTACCAGATCCGGACCAGGCTACAGAAGATCCACCACAAACTTTGTTAATGAAGCTGCAGAATTACAAGCAGAAGATACTGGTGATGAAGGCAGATGGAGAAATAAAAAGATACTTATAAATGAATGAGTTTACGACAACATCCCAGCTGAAGTACATAAACAACAGACTCACCGGCAGCTGCAGGATCAGGCACTCAGACATTACATCCTGCCCTTAGCGAAGATGCTGGCAGCTACAAGGGACAGACACGTTCAGGTCACCCACTGAGGTACAGGAATTCTTAAACAAGATCAGGAACAATCACAATACATTAACTGTTATCATGAAGTTAGGGTGCTCTTGATTCAAAGAAAACACAGAAACACAGAAAAAGGTAACAGAGAGTTACCTGTAATGAGAAGGTTTACCATTACACAGAAATCCCAGGAGTTTCACATGCGATTCCCATTTCCCACATGTGATCAAGTATATTGTTCATGTGCTCCACATGTAGTAAACCTTTGATCACATATTTCTCACATGTGCACCACATATGATTGGATAATTTTCCATGTGAAGATCACGTGATTGTGCTCAGCATGTATTACACATCTGACAAAATGTAAAAGTATTTTACACATCTGTTACCATGTAATCTGCATACCAAAAAGGTACCTACTGTCATGATTTATATTTTTGTTTATTTGTTTTGGACTTTTCTGGACTAATTAGTTTTCACTCCTCTCAGCCAACAGCCATTTGTCCCCATCCAATCAGCTCCGTCCACTCCTCAGTCACCAGTCTCTAGTCATTCATCTCCCCCTGTTGTCACTAATTACAGTGAACTCACCCACCTGTTCCCCTGCCAACATATATCTGCTTCTTTTATCTCACTGCCAGAACTTCTCATCTTTCTGCCTGCATGAGTCTCCTCCAGCGTTTCTGTTGTTCCGCCAGCCAATCCTGTGGTGCTGCACTCGCCCTGCCCTCACTAGATCGACATTACAGGACTGTCTCAGAAAATTAGAATATTGTGATAAAGTTCTTTATTTTCTGTAATGCAATTAAAAAACATGAAATGTTATACATTCTGGATTCATTACAAATCAACTGAAATATCGCAAGCCTTTTATTGTTTTAATATCGCTGATTATGGCTTACAGCTTAAGAAACCCAAATATCCTATCTCAAAATATTTGAATATCGTGAAAAAGTATACTAGTAGGCTATTCAACTAATCATTTGAATCGTCTAATTAACTCGAAACACTGCAGGGTTTCCTGAGCCTTGAAAAACACTCAGCTTGGTTCAGTAAACTAAATCACAAGTATATTAGTGGTTAAGAGACGACATAAGATTCTCACAGTAACTGGTGTACTGACCATGGCATTACTGTCCTTGATTGGCCTGCCAATTCCCCTGACCTGAACCCCATAGAGAATTTGTGGGGTATTGTGAAGAAGAAGCTGAAAGACACCAGAGCCAACAATGCAAATGAGCTAAAGGCCGCTATTGAAGCATCCTGGGCATCCATAACACCTCAGCAATGCCACAGGCTGATTGCCTCCATGCCACGCCGCATTGATGCAGTAATCTGTGCAAAAGGATTCCCAACCATGTACTGAGTGCATTAATGGACATTTTCAAATGTTTGATTTTGTTTTGCTGTTATAATTTTTTTTTCCTTGGTCTGAGGAAATATTCTAATATTTTGAGATAGGATTTTTGAGTTTTCTTCAGCTGTACGCCATAATCAGCGATATTAAAACAATAAAAGGCTTGCGATATTTCAGTTGATTTGTAATGAATCCAGAATGTATGACATTTCATGTTTTTTAATTGCATTACAGAAAATAAAGAACTTTATCACAATATTCTAATTTTCTGAGACAGTCCTGTATAGTGCTCGTGTGCACTGGCAGCTTTATAGTGAGTTCCTGTTGCTCTAGTGCTCACTCTGCCCAGAGTAGATTCATCGGTATCTCATCTGTTCATAACCCGCTTCAGTCGTCATCACCTGGTCAGCCTGCTTCAGTTATCATCTTCTGGTGAGTTGGTCTTAGTTCACTCCTGCCTTCAGCCATCACCTGTTTGATCTGTCATCACTTCCTACCTGATATTCCTGCTCGATTATCGGGTTCTCAGAGTACTAAGCATATATCTATGCTAGTGACACACCTTATTTTTTTTTTTCTGTTACCACATGACCACGGTCCATTATGGTCACGTTTGTGCAAAATGTCTACGAGTAAGCTTAATATGGAAAAGACAGAAGACATTCACTTTGGCCCCAAAAATACAGAGATGAGCACCAAGATAAAACTGTCTAAAATTCTTTGAGCATCCAAGAAACCTCCAAGTGGCTCTGGACTCAGGCCTGAATTATACCATTTGCATAAAGTCTACTAGAAACATGATTGCATGCTGGTATTTTTAGTAGGTTAGTCTTTACTGGTTTGTGTAGAAATAAATCAAACAACTACAGCTAATCTAAAATGCAGAATCCTGGAGTCCTGAGCAACACAAAGAAAATAGCTTACATCACCCCTGTCCTTAAATCACTCCCTGTTTGTAAAAAGGTAAACTTTGCATCTTGTTTTTGGTCTGTGCAGAAAATGTTGGCTCCCTTAAAATAGAAAAAGAGACATTGCTGTTTACTGACAGCCTTCTCATAAAGGTCAAAGATTTTATCAGTTTGTCTTAACGTGCTTGTTATTTGTTACAAATTTGCATTTCACTTATTTGATGTACTGCTTCCTTGTTCCTATTATTAGTATAATGCATTTCTTGTGACTGGCAACCTGTCCAGGGTGTACCCCATAGGCACCAAAAGCTAATTAAAGTTCCATTCATTCCCGTGTAAATGAGTTACCCGATCACACAATAATGAAGTACAGCGTGAGTAATGAGAAAGATTATAGAAATACTTTAATAAATTCAGTCACTAGAGCTCCGGGAAAGCTGTCATGGTGGCAAGATTTGCAAATTGTATGCAAAGCTAAAGTTTGCCAGATTAGGTGACGTTTGGTAAACTTTCATTGACACTGACAATAGAATAATATTTTATTCATATATAAATCTAGCCTCTTTTTTTTTTTCTCTACATGAACTGTGCCAGAGGAAACTCTGGTGATAGCATGTAGCAGTCCTGGAATGCAAATAAATGGGCCGATCTGGGTATGAAGGCAAAAGACTAATTGAACTATTGATATGCAGAAGAAGAAAGTTTTCTATCTGTTGGCATCACACTTCCAATCACCCAGTTTGGGGGTGAAAAAAACCAAACTTACAGGCTAATGACAAAAACTGTACTGTTACCATCCCTCTGTTGTGGAATTTAAAGAGACACTTTGGATCCATATGTGCTCCGGAGCAGCATGTTGCAGACCCCTGAACGAAATCATATCGTTGTAGCTTCACTTGTATTTTAGGGGCTATATGCTGGAAGCAGAAATTCCACCTTTTTAATAGCAAGTCTTTTGTGGCTTCTGACAGGTTTTCTTCAAGGATTGTCTGATATTTAGCTCCAGTTTTCCTCTCATCATCTCTGAGAAGGCTTCCTTGTCCCTGCAGAAAGAAAGCATCCCAACAACATGATGTTGCGACCAGCCTGTGTCACCCTGGGGATTTGTGTGTTCAGAATGATATGCGTTGCTAGTTTTCCTCCATAGATAGTGCTTTGCATGTACAGCAAAATGGTCAAAAGTCTGTCTCATGTGAGCAGAGCACCTTTACAACTCTAAACAGGACTTCTTATGGCTTTCTTTCAACAATGGATTACAAAATGGAAGAAAATTCAGACTGAGAATACATTTGAAAAGGTACTGTGTTTAGTACATGTATTTTGGAATCCCAAAATGCTTCTGATACTGTGCGTATCCATGGTTTCTAATGCAGTACTGTAAATTACCCTTCTAGTTTCTACTAGGATGATCTGAGACGTTTGCAGATTTGTGATCATGGTGATAATATGAGCGCTGTCATCTGTCTCTGCAATATTTATAAACACAAATAGCTTCACATCTTTCAGGGTGTTGCAGAGGTTTCATGTAGAAGTGGGTCAGGACAGTAATTCCTTATGAGAGGAGAGAGCATGGGGACTGCTAAACATGTCATTCTTTGTTACGCAGCAAAGAAAAACAGAAGGGAAAAGGAACTGAGGCACAGAGAAAGGGAAGCAAAGACTGGAACAGGATGGGGGGATGCTGGTAAAACAATGATGTAGCTAAGGGGTGGAGACTGGGAGAAAGACAGTGAGCCAGACGAAGAGTTAAAAAAGAAAGTGTGGATCAGAAGGAAAGGATAGAGCGTATGACTCTGGAAACGATACAAGAGCAAAGTACTGATAGGCTGAGGAAGCAAGTACAAATGGAGTGATGGAAGAGAGTGCAGCCCTATACTGAAATGTGCAGGAAAATGTTCGGATTAATGGAGACATGCTGAGGAGGAGAGGCGGCAGATAGGCAGCTGTGCTGAATGGACCGATTCTTTTGTCAAAGGAAGAGGAAGATGAAAGATCCCTTTCAAACCTGGCCAGCACACACACATACATGCACAGTAGGCAAGCCATCTGGAAGAGTGTCATTAGCCAGCCTTCACAGAGATAGGGAGGCAGACGGTGCAGATAGGAGCAGAGGCAGAAAGGGATGGAGCAGTGCTGTGTGTGAGTCCTCGTTTCAGTGAGGAACAGCAGGGTGAATAGGCTGCTGGGGCAGTAAATTAGAGACAAGAACAATAATGAAAAATGGGCTGAGCAGCTAACATTAGCTAACATTAGACACTACAGGACCTCTTTCATGAGTATTTATTAGTAAAATCAGAATGAAAAACTGAAAATAGGTGAGTTATCCTAAGTCAAATTGTTTATGAATTCAAAGCCTGCGTCATGGACGTCAATGGCTCTGCCGCAGCAGATGTCTGTCAAGGAATAGTACACATCTGCTAATAAAGGAGGCTACAACCACAGACCTACAGTATTTTGTTACTGTCACTCATTAAATACAGGTTGACTAACACTCAGTGTATACTGTGGTCCTGCCATGTGTTGCTATCGAAACAATACTTACTTAGAACTTTACACTGAGCAGTAATGAAGACATGAGAACTTGACCTGTCCTTTCACCATATCCCAAAACACAGGAAGTCTTCTCTCAATAAAGAGAGGTATAGAAAACTGGTTAAATACAAATAGGACACCAGTGTGTTGCCAAAATAGTTATTTTCTGTAATGGAATTTAGATCAATTTAAAAGAGTTGATGTTAGATGAAAGGGATACTCAGAATTTACTCAAACAGTTACATGCTTTAGATTACTCTCCTGGTGTTTTCGTTTATTATACGTTCTGATTAGTCGGTCCCAGAGACTAAAGCTAACCGTTAGGTCTAAGAGGGTCCAACAAAAAATGGACTTCTTAAAACAACTTCAAATTTCAAGCACTCCATAATATTTATGTTGAAGTTATTTTATTAACCATTAAACTATATTTATGTAAAGCATTTATAGTCAGATGATAGAGATATATGGCAATAATAAAACTACACTCATCTATACCATTAAATGTTAGTCAGTCTGTTACTATGCCTGGAAATGTTTCACATGTAGAAATAGCATTTAAGGATTTTTTTATTTTTTTTATTTTAGGCGAACTGGATCTTGTGGATCCGTTGAAAAGGCTTGCTCATTTTTTAAGTTTATCTTTTTTCTAAAACCTGTGAGGTGATTAATTTTATCTGCACTAAAGTCCCTTTGAGGGGTCCTATTTGAATAAAAAATTAAAATGGCCTGTACTTGTATAGTGTTTTATCAAGTCCTAAGACTCCAAAGCACTTCACCCCACATTTAGTCATTCATTCATCCACCCACACATTTCCATGATGATGGTGGTGAGCTATACATTGTAGCCCCAGCTGCCCTGGGACAGACTGACAGAAATTGGGCTACCATACAATCGGCGCCACTGGGCTCTTTGACCAACGACAGCAGGCAAAGCGGGTGAAGTGTCTTGCTCATGGAAACAAACACTGAGGTGGTTGATACAGGGGTTCGAACCGATTGCAGGACAAAATCCTAACTTCTGCGCAACTGTTGCCTCAAGTGATAATGCAATGTATTTGTTTGACCAACACATGAAGATGATAGCTTTCTCCTAAATATCACATTTGGTTTTAACTGTGTTTATCCCTGAAAATGTATATCCAGATGCTGCTGTGTTTTCCTTCCCTGAGAGTCCTCTTCACAACACAGTAACTCAACAGGAGTGTCTTCAGTCAGCGATGTCTTCAAGTCTGGAGACCTCTTCTGCTCACAGCTATAACCAGGGGCGATTCTAGGATCTGACCTTTAGGGGTGCTCAGCCCCCAGTCTTGACTGTGATTCCTGGCATGAACAACAGGCTTTCCACTTTTAGTCCATTTTTAGGTTTGATTTGAACTTTGGTAGGGACACCTACAAACAAACCTTCCATGGTCTGACATCATTGGTCCTACGCAATATGCATGCTCCTATTTTTTTATGCTTGACTTGAGCGTCAGGGCGTGTTTAGTCTGTCTAAAGAGAAAAGCAGTAGTTTTTGCAAAGTTTTATAACCACGACACACACTAGATGCTGTTTGTTAACGCTTAAAGCATCAAAGGATCTGATGACTGTCGAATTGGGACTTTTTTCCATTTGAACTACCAGCAACAGAGACAGATGGTAAATATGTGCCTATTAAACCAAATACAGTCACAATATGTCTGTCTATCCTGTATTTTCTTTTGAAGATATAGAAATGCGTAGAGATAAACCCCACCCTTATTTTTTTATCTTATTTTTTTATCTTAACATTCCAAACACATTTCTTACATCATATGTGTGGACAACAGCATCTCCTTACCTACGTCCTCTCAGACAACTAATTATGTCCTTAACAATAGTGAGTTGTCAATGTTTAAATGCGCAGTAAACCTTTATACATAAAGGAGCATGGAGGACCCAATACTGTACTTTGGGTATGATGGGTGACACCAAGACTGAATTGTTACATGAGTGGTTGTCCATTTCATCATTCAAATGAGAACATATTAATATACTATTGGTATATTCTAGTTATGTCTATTGAAGAACAGCAGATTAAATTTTAAGATATGTAAAGGCCTATATTAAATTAATTTTGCAACCACATCAACAGATTAAATAATTTCTTACTTTTTAGATGCACCAGATTACCTTCGTAATGATATAATATTTTATGGCCTAAGCCCCTGATGATAATATCTCACTCCGTCTACTAATTTACTAATGGACAGTGTGGAAATCTATGTACAATAAAACTCGCGCTCCAAGTACGCACGAACATGCACGCACACACGCAATAGAAAACAGCCAATCAGGAAGAGGAAAGGCGGAATTTAAGGCAGCAAAATCAATGAGAGTGGAGTTAAACAGCGCACAGTCCGGTGTGCTGCAGATTTAAAGGGACAGGAAAGAAAAAGCAGGCAGTGGAGCTGTGCACAACAGCGTTAAAATGACACCGTGGGAACGGCGAGCGCCCAAAACGGAGGCCCTCCGGGTGAACCTGTGCATGTACGCACGTCTGGCAGAGCTAAACCGACATGCAGGAATACTCAGAATCAGTAATTTAGCCTAAATACACCACTGGCTATAACACTATATAATGACAGCGGATTGTTCTTAAATGTATAAACTGACAAATAGCTGATATACCAATTGTTAATTCAGTTTAATTAATTAAACAAACATTATGTAATCGTGGCTGCTGTGAATCAGTGAAGACAGGGATCAAGCAACATGTAAACATACAGACTTAGAGCATGACATTGATTTTACCCATTTGTTACATCCCAGCTCATCTAGGGGGAAGTAACATTTAAAGCGGTCACAGAAAGTAGTGATGTTACGTTATGTGCCGAGGCTTCGAGGCGTGTGTCGAGTAATGGAGGGGGCGTTTCCGTGAAGCGCGTATCGAGGCTTGCTTCATTTAGGGGAGGAGCCGAAAACGATGACGTCTGAAGCCTCGCTGGCCGGCTGTACCACGTGACTGCTCCGGGAAGTGGTTCAGATGTTGGCGCGGCTTCGACAGCTTTTAGAATCCCCACAGGCTTCATTCAAAATGTGGGTTGTTGTAGGCGAGTTGCGGTCAGTTGAGAGAGTGGATAGAGTTTTGATAGTTTGGATAGCAGAGTTTGGTTAGTGGTTATTTAGTTTGAGACAGTTAGTTTGGTGTTTGGAGAGTTTAGGAGAGAGAGAGAGAGAGAGAGAGAGAGAGAGAGAGAGAGAGAGAGAGAGAGAGAGAGAGAGAGAGAGAGAGAGAGAGAGAGAGAGAGAGAGAGAGAGAGAGAGAGAGAGAGAGAGAGAGATAGATAGATACGATAGATAGATAGATAGATAGATAGATAGATAGATAGGAGATCAGTGGCTCTCAACTTCACGCATGTGACCGTACACTGACTTCACACGGTCAACCAAACATGGCATTTTTCACGCAATAAAATCCCAACGCCCATCTGGGCAGCGGACGATAAAAACTCCGCCTTCTGCTGAGATGTTTCAGCTTCTTTCACAGCTTGTGGCCATCATTCCTGCTGCAGTTCATGTTAAAAGAGCAGCAGGAAGAGCGATCAGAGTTATGAATAATTTTAGTCTTAACCAGCGGTTGAAAGTGTGCCGGTAAGGTCCTGTACTACGTACGCAGGAGGGGAGGGGGGCGGGGGAAGAGAGCTGCTGCCAGATATTGCCTTCATTCAGAACCAGTGATGGCTGCACTCTGGATCATAAAACAGTTCTGCTCACCAGATGCAGTTTAAAACGCTACGTCTGGTTATAAGTTGTTTTTATTAATTCTGCATTTTTTTAACTACATGCACTGTATTTCTGTGCCTCAGCGCTTCGATGCGCTTCTGCCGTGCGCTTTTTTCAGGTGCGCAAAATAACGTTACTTGTAATTTGGGTGCGCGCTTTCATTTTAAAGAACTTGTAACATCTGGAGGCTGATCTCAGACCGGTCAGCTCCTATGATCACTGTATAGGAGCCCTTTACAGTTTTTATTTATGCATTTCCACCCTGTTTATCCCTCGCACGCAGCGCACCATCGGGTAAAGTCCTCCCACCTCACCGCCCAGAGCGCACTGAGGAGAGCAATAGAGATTTGTCTGGTCGACTGAGATGAGAAACCTGTTGCTGTGAAAGGTGATATAGGTTATAAACTGTTACTGTCTAGAATTGCATTGAGCTGAAAAGAGAGGAGACATCAGCAGCTGGATCGTGCGTAAAGACGCAGCGAGAACCTCTGTGTGCTTCAGTGTTGCTGCTGAGGGGAAACTGTGGGACCGTAGAGTACTGGGCTAATCATTGGTCACTGTACCCCAATCTGTACATACTTGCACTTATTTATTTATGCACCCCGGCATCATCTGTGCCATGTGAGCGTGTCTTTTCAAAGGTTGGAGAAGTAGTATCAAAAAAGAGAAATCATTTGAAACCAAAAACTGTGGATAAATTGTTGTTTCTTAATAAAAATGCATGAAATCATCCAAGTTACACAAGCATTAGCCTATTCACTACCCCCTGCCTAGTTCCACAAGCACTTTCACTGTCCTCTGCCTGATTAAGCCCATGCCATTTTTCTAGAGTCACAGAAAAACATTATTACACAACATGCCATATCATGTCACTACTATTTTGGGAATAATTACACACAGAGAATACATCCAAACAATATTTTATTGTACACGTGTTTACAAAATTTATGTAGACAAATGATTTCGTCCTACACCTTCTGTGAAGTCATTCCCAAGAGCCATAATAGACAAAAATGATATGCATCACACGTGTTAAGATACTGCTGGCTGTGATTATACAACTTGCCAGTAGGTGGTGCTGTGTGCACATGAACCGTCAAGAAATGAACCTTTTCTCGAACCAGTTGGCTGAGTGGTTCAATGCCTCATGAGGCTTCATCTCGCCATCACTAACAGAAAGGTTTATCAAAAACGTAATGATTTATTGTTCAAATGACTTATGAACAAGTACACCTCCAAGGGACAAAACAAAAGCAGCTAAACTAGTAACACAACCAGCATTTAACAAGTTTACAAAGTGTCACAGCTAAACAACATTTTAAGGATCAACACGCAAAAACCACCCAGCAGAGAGGCGAGCTGCGCTCAAGTCCAGCTGCCCCGTCTGTGTGGGAGAGCTGGGTTTAAATAAGAAGGGCTCTCCACAGATTGGTGGGGCAATCAGGTCAGTGTCCAATCCAGATGAGGATGATTGCAACAGGAAGTGGCTGAAGGTAAAACAGGAAGGAACACAAGAGGGCTGCAAGTTCCTACAGTGGCGCCAGGTGGCAAGAAGCTGCAACTATACCTGCAAACATACACTAAGAAAGAAAAACAAAACAAAGGCCATTGGCCATAACACCATTCCTTTCATCTTCAGGCCACTCCAACTTCTGCAAGCACCTCATTTGAGGTAACTGCAACGCACAACCACAAAGTCTCATCCAGAAGGCAACCTCTATTAAAACCCCTCCGGTAGTTAAAATGCTGCCTAATGTGTCTATGAGACCTTCTGTGTGTGCTGATCTTCACTCACTGTTTAAATGACTGTTGAATACTCTGACATCTGCAAGATTGGTTACGCTACACATTCCTGCTCCTTACAAACTGTAACTTAAACATAGCCATCACTTGTGTTCATGTGGACCAAATCCAAACATCCAAATGACAAATTTCATGTTAATGAGTTTAATTATAAAACAAGTTTATTAAAAAGCTCTGTGCCTTGATAATACATGAAACAAACAGCTTTCTGAGGGCCTGTACAGATAAGAAACATGCAAGAATTAGGAGCCTTTGACTATTTTTAATGTTGTAGATCTTGATAATGTTGGAGAAATGAAAGAAAAGTAGTGACAGGAAAAAACTGCAAGACAATTACAGAGAAAAGCCTATAATATAACAGAGCCGAGGATGACTGGCTGATAAATGCTTCCCTTTCTGCACACAGCTATCGGATGCTGTTTACAGCCACTCAACCCACAGCAGATGGCTATTCATTTTGTATGGCGAGCTTCCAGTGCAAGCGTTTGTTAACACAGGCGTGGTGCCATCAGATCAAAGCTGATCGTGATCAGATGGCATCTTTATTGAGGGTCTCGTCATTGGTGGTGTCTCCCAAAAGCTCCTCTCTCAAACGGCTGCTGCAGATGGAGAGATGCACCGAGTGCTTATTGATGTAAAGACTTGACTTTGGTAAGGAGTCGATATGACCCAAATGGTGACAGAAAATAATTGCCTGCAAGGAAGCACCGGCGCAACCTCAGCCAGTAAAGCCTAATAGTCTCTGGAAAAAAAAGTTTGAAGCAAGCATGACTAGGGAGGATTGTTATCTCTTGTAAAGTCAGCAATTAGCTGTTTAAAACTCTGCAATACCTCTATAACGTGCTGAATTATTCTTCATTTATTCAACAAAAGCTAGATTAGCTTGGTAATATCCTTGCCTTTTAATATTAAAACAAATAAGAGTAGCAGTAATAAGTGCATTCGAACCATTTCATATAAAAAACTTGCTCCAAAGGAAAATTTAAGAGTAAGCATTATTTTTGAAAATGTCTGCCATATAAAGTGACCAAAGGAGCTCTGAGTACCTCCCTATTAAACTGTGTCAACATCACTGTATAAACTATTTCATGTAGTTGATATTGCTGTAAATGTAAATTCTCCAATTTCATTATAAAAATTAACCTTTTTGTAGGGGGTTGTTTTGGCAGGCCAGATTTACCTCCTCAGTAAAAGGGTTGGGTACGGTAATGTTATGTGGCTCTACCTAGCTGACTTCACTCTGGCTACAACCATATTTGAAAAATATCACAAATCTATTATTATGGTATGATGGCTAGTGGATTTATTTGTGTTGCAGGATTTCAGACAGGCGAGTTTTGTTACGAAGATTAACTGGTTAGAATCTATGTGCAATGAAGATGTGTTAAAGCACAGGGGGCTATGTTGATGTTTGGTGGCGCAGTGGTTAGCACGCCCGATCCATGTACCAATGCCTTAGTCCTTGACGTGGCTGACCCAGGTTCGAATCCGTCCTCTACATGTCACATGCCACATGTCTCTATCCCTCTCTTCTACCCCCCTTTCCTGTCAGCTCACTGTACAAAAAATGAGCCACTAGTGCCGTAAAAACCTTTAAAAAAGAAATCTGTTTTGTTGAATATATTTATGTTGCCACTGACAGAGAAAGAATCAAACATACTTTGTCCTAGTTGCTCGATTACAGAGTATAGCTGCTGGATTACACTGCCCTGTTTCTAACATAATGCCAAAATAAACTTTTGTTATATTGAATTAATTTACCTTTCCAGCAGAAAGCCAGCAACTTCTGCATTCATTTTGAATCACTGCTCGCTCATAAATTGTCTCCACTCTAGGCATAAGCTGAGACGTTTGTCCCCTTTTGGCTACTGAAATCAGACATGGCAACACAACATGGTGTCTCCCAGTGGGTGCACCGACACCTATATATTTATAAACGACTAATCCCAAGTTATGAGAACGCTTTCATATTTGATGTGATGTCATGAGACTTTGCCAGAATATGTATTTATAAAAGCAATACTTGAGTTTTGCTAATTAAAAGTCAAATTAGTTACACGCTGTCCCTTTAAAAACCATCCAGTATGTCTGAATTGAAATATTTCTGCAGTAGGTCAATGTTCCACCACCGTGATGTAAACCCCTTATTGCCAATTAGTGCACATCCTTCTTAGCAGTTGCTGCTTCCAAGGGTTGCAAAACCAGTTATTTCTGTTACGGGGCAATAACCTTTTGACATAAGGCCTAGCTGATAAGGGCTTTTGTATTTACTTTAGTTACCTTTGTTTGATAATAAAATATGTTTTGAAAAAGCTGAAACATGTATAAAAACTCAAAGAAGAGGAAAGAATCTGCAGGTGAAAACAACATTTCATCCCACCACTGTATGTGAGAAAGTGGAATGGCACAGGGAAGACCTTTCCTGTTTCTTTTTGTGTTAAATATTTATGTTGGAGATCATTCATTTTAGTACATATGAATCTTTTTCTATTTTCTAAAAGACTGCATCACCTAAACATTCTGTTTGTTCTAACTACACAGAGCTAAAACACTGACATTCAGGAGTGTCTTATACATTATTTATATGTAGCTCTGTTACTTCAGGGTGGTTATTGTACACTACTGAGAGGGAATTCTGACTGTACTTTAATGTGATACGAAATTAATCAAATCCTACCCTTTTTGAAGTATAAGGTTGTGAACATGCCTGTGCCACAGCTTAAACAGCATGGTGTATTCATCCATCTGCTGCTCAGACTTCTGCTAAAGAGCTTCTGTAATGAGATGCTTCTGGGCTTGGTTCTATCGGACAGATGTTGACTGTAATGATGCTCAGACAAGCATGGCTGGCCCTAGCACTGACTCCCCATGCACCAGTTCAGGCTGGCAACTCACATCAACTACAGTCTATTTAAAGGAGGACTTTGATTGTTCCCTGGAGACTTAACGGCTCATCCCAAGTCAGACCCCTGTGCTGTGTTTCCTCTCAGGTTAACTGTGGGATCACCAAGTCTGCAGGGGACCATAATGAACACTCATCATCACCATGGCAATAAGAAGCTAGAAAGGTTTTCTATCTAATGTGGCTCAATAGCATCACCCACTGGACGATGATCCATGTTACAGCTTACCAAGAATTGTTTTAAAGGTTCAATGATGAGGTTCTGAGAGCATCCTATATACAATATTTAAGTTCTTGCAATTCACATAGATTAGCTGACAACCACCCATCTCACTGGTTTTGTTTTACTCCACACAATGAAGGAAATCAGACAAGAGAAAGCTTGTTTCACCCAGGCAAACATTGTGTATAGGTCTTTTAAAATAATGTAACATGGATTCCATTTTCAACTGCCTATTTTAAATGCATCATCTGCTCCTTGACCTTAGTAATAACAATAGACAAACTATAGTTTGATATGTTTTTTTTAAGCGTTGTACCTTACTCATTAACTTAGATTCCTGCATAAAAAAAACTTGAAAGTCAGGTTAAAACCACATATCAAACAAACATGCCCTTCAAACTACCTCTTACTGCGTAAATTGTAGCATAATCTCCACTCTGCTGACACCACACCCATAAGCAAGCTTGTTATACCATCAGCTGCGTGTGCATGAATTTGGATATGGTGAGGGTGAGTCTGCATATACGCTGGTCTCTGTGTATATTTGCTCAGTGTGCTGTATTTTTGTGTGAGACTGAAATCTTTTCAAGGGGTTTTTGCATCTTGTCTAAGCAGTTTTCAGCGTCTCAGTCTCGGGCTATGCACTCACATCTCATACTTTTCAACTGTACAAAACCAAGAAAAAAGTTTTGTTAAATATTACAATCTATATTTAAGTACTGATAGTAAAACTTTTTTTTTTTGGATGGATGGATGGATCTTTTAATAGGACCATAAAAGTACAGTCACTGTTAGTGTGTTGTCCATCTGATGTGCTTTGCAGTATTCTGGACAGGTTGAATAATAATACATTTTATTTACAGGCGCCCTTCTTAGCACTCAAGGTCACCTTAGATCAAATATAATAACAGACATGATACTAAAAACCAATAATACAATTCTAAATACTATTTAAATTAGACAGTGCAGTTGAGATCAAAGAGTGTATGCCAATATAAACATGAGTTTTGAGCTTGGATTTGAAATGTGGTAGTAAGTCTGTGTTACGGAGGTCAGGTGGAAGTGAATCCTAGAGCTGGGCAGCAGAGCGACTGAATGCTCTGCTCCCCATGGTAACAAGATGAGCAGGGAGGTCAGTAAGATGAATGGAGGAAGAGGATCTGAGGGTGTGGACGGGTGTAGCAATGTGAAGGAGATCAAATTGAGGGGCAAGGTTGTGAATAGCTTTATAGGTAAGGAAGAGTACTTTCTCGTTGAAACAATGTGTGATTGGGACCCAATGAAGCATCTGCAGAGCAGGTGTGATGTGATGGATTGAAGGGTTGCATGTGATGATATGGGTGGCTAGGTTCTGGACCAGTTGTAATTTATGAAGAGATTAATGCAGGCAGCTGGATTTGGACGTTATCATAGTTTTCTCCAGCACCAGTGATGTTACATTCTGCTTCAGGTTCTTTCAGGGGATTATCTCAATTAAGTACAGAGATAGTAAATTATTTACTGCTGTTAAAAAACCCTGATATAATGTGTTGGTTCAGCCCACCTGCCTTTCCCCACTGTGGCTGCATGAGAAACTTTGATATTCCCTAAATAGTAGAGTTTAATGACAGCTGGGAGTCCTCTGTGTTTTGTTGTCACTATCTAATGTAGGTCTACAGAACCGTGCATTGTGCACTCACTTCTGCATATAAACATTCGGCACATGTTCAGGTATAAAACAACTGTATTTGTTTGGTTTGTGTGTGTGTGTGTGTGTGAAGACTGCACATCCAGCTCTTGCTCTGAGTATACAAGGACCAGGCAGCCCTTAGAAGCCACCCAGGTAACATACTCCCACAGCATACCACACAATGTACCTACAGGGAAACTGCAGTAAGCCTTCAACAGATCTATAAAACGCATGTAGACCAGACAACTAAAATTAGTTGACCCCTTCAGTAACTCCTCAAGCTTGTGTCTGAAACTCCAGTCCTCAAGGGCTGCTGTCCTGTGTCTTTTTGATGTGTTTCTACTTTTCATGAATCAAATTATATGGTCACTAGCAGGACTCGGTAGACCTTGACAGACCACTAAAAAAACTGAGATGGTAATTAAGCTATTTAATTCAGTTGTGTTGAATCAGGGATGGAACTAAGATTTGACGGACAATTGCCCTTAAGGATTGGAGTTCAAAACTCCAATCCTTAGTATAAATATTATTTAGGAAGGTTGAGAAGTCTGTTCTCTCAATAACACACTTTCCAGTCCCTTATCTTAAAAAAAAAAACTAAAACATTAACCTGGTCTGCCCATCCAAATGTGCTTTCCTAGACCTCAGTGTGACACTGAAGAGGCATGTCAACTATAATAGCCCAATAAAGATTCAGAGCCTTCAGCTTATTGGGGCAAATCTTATCCAGTTTGATGCACTGTTGTTGGGGATGGACATTCCCTTGCTTTCACCCACTTGACCAATCTGACTTCAAGGAACTGCACTGAGGCAGTTCAGTATCTACAGCCCCTGAAACAACTCATCGCCATTGGAGGTTCCCCAGTCACCAGAATGGGATACACTAAAGCAGGAGGTGTGGCAGAGAACTTGGGATTTCTCTAACTGAATTCTGAAATTCACTGAATCATTCTTAAAGTGATGGTTTTCAACCATTTTTATGTCTTTTTGTTGTTTTTGTGCGTACTTAGTTCCATAGTTTCTTTAATCTTAATTTTGCTTGGTTTTAGTTAAGTTTCACTAGCCTAGTGAAGAAGCCTTGTGGACTGAAATATATTGTTAATTCTTGTAGATAAAATGGGCGTTCCCTGGATGGACAATTATTTCTGTTCATAAATTCTTATCTCAAGAGAAGATGCCACTCATTTATTTCACATCTGTGAGGAGTTTGCTGTTAGATAATGCCGGAGCTTGGATCCCTCTTTCACCTATTGTCTTAATAACAAAGCCACATTGAATTAATATTTACAGGACAATACCTAACAGACTGACGGTTATTTGATTAAACATTAAATAACTTAAAAGTGTGTAACTGCACAACACTAGCATGAGTAAGCCATTCTCCTACCACACAGCCAGCCCGTACAGTACAAACCAAACAGTACAGCCACAGATGGTGACTGCTTTCCCTCAGAGTTTTTAAATGCTTTTACAAAACTAGATGTTCTTATTCATAAATCCTTCAGATTCCTTTCTGTCTGATATTTCTGTTTCTGCAACAGGAGCGGCAGTCCTTCGGGCCATCAAGTAACTGTCCACGTATTTCAATGAGACTGGGTTGCCCGAAATATAACAAAAAGTTCTGAAGTAATGAAGACAACATAAACATTGGCCAAAATACCAAGACTTGTCATTGTTCCCAAGGCTTTTCTGTTGATCTGTGTGAAACCGCTATAACAATACTAGAACCCTCACTACTGTACACTCATCTTCCCAGTAACATTGCCCATGCAGCCCCTTGTTACACAGCACCTGAGGCTGATCAAACCTAACTGGATTACTGGGATAGTACTGCCATGTTGACCTAAATATTGCCTGTTCTTTTTTCCTCTGAAAGAATGAGAAAATAATTTGCTGTGTTCGAGATCAAAGGCATCTGGTGGAAAGACAAAAGGACAATACGTTGATTAAGCAAGTAATAATTCATGTTACATTTTGTTGAATATCACACTTATCTTGCACAAGGTTCAATATGTCTGAAGCACGACACTAAATTAAAGTTTATTTTGAGAAAGGCACATATGAATTTCCAAATCAGCTGAAATTCTGGCAGGGATCCTTTTACTTGTGTGTTTGATGAAAGTAGAAGTAGACTTAGAGCAAAGGAGATCTGATTTCCTTCCTAATGTCTCCCCCACAGGGACATATAGCTTTGAAAAATCCTCTGAGACCAGAATTTCTTGCTATAATAGTAGATGCTTTCTGTTTGATAGTAGGGCTTTTTATGACTGCTTCAAGGGAGTGGAAATTGACAATAGCTTTCAGGCATTTGGCGAGGTTTTGCAAATCTTGGGCTTTGTTCCTTAGTTTTGAGTAATAATCTGTTTGACTAGTACCACTGGTCTTGTTTCGGCAGAGGTATCCTTGAAGCTTTGCAGATTGCGTGAATAAGGGGAACTCTCCAACTGATCAACATATGAGTCAGCATAATCCAGATATGTGAAAGTAGAAAAACAGAGTACAGACTACACTATTTTCTAAGCTGGGACTCAGTGGAAATAATTTTAATGCCCTCTATTGTGATGGCAGCTGATTCTGACTGTCAAATTCTCGTGACTGAATGGTGACTTGTTTCAGTATAACTTTTTTTTTCTGCACAGATGACGGGAAGCTTTTTCTTCATATTGTCTCTAAGGTTGTTTTCATATTTCTTGCAAAGGTATGAATATTTCTGCAATTTGTTATAAATGTGTAATTTCTTCAACACTAACTTCTAGAATGGCATTGCAGGAAATAGTTTGAAAAGAACTGCCAGGTTTAGGGACTGTCTCCTTTATCCTACAGAAACAATGTAAAATTCCTGGGGAAAATGTAAGGCCACATTAGTAATCAATACTGACAGTGTTTTAAAAAATCTGCCAGGTATATTCAACAGAGAGGAACATAGTGAGACACAAAAAAGTAAAGAAGTGTTTTTCTGTTTGGAATGTTTTTTTTTCCTTCTGAAAATGTAAGTGATGTAAAATGTTTTGTAAAGACAGTGTTTTGTACACTGGTGAAAATATTGAGAATTGTGAACAACCCCTTACATGTTGTTTTGTTTGTTACTTTAGGGAATAGATGTAAAAATATACCATAATCTTTTACTGCATTCCTTTTTATTCCGTGAGGTGGCCAATATATATTTTGTATAACACATTAGGTTTAAAGCCCTCTAGTGGTCAAATTGAGTTGATGCCATTTAACATACTTAAAGGCAAAAGAATTTCTAGACCAACAAATGGTAAATTGCCCGTATGAATATAAATCCTTTCTAGCCAACAAGATTAGTCCAAGCAATTTACAACACAATCTATGCCCTCATTTACCCATCAACACATGCAATCATGCAGCATTTTCACTCAGTGTGCTCAGCTAGCAGTTTTGCTATGATACTCTATGGTAATAGGAGGTCAAATATTATGCATAAAGTGGTTGATAATCAGTTATTTAAAACTAACACCAGGCAGTGTATTAATTATTAGAAGAAAATATTGCATTAAACATTACGGTAGGGAATCAGGGGACAATTGTAATGTTTTATTTTTTATTTACAGGTACCTCCCAAAAAAACTTTAATATAATGAAAAAGTGTAAGATTTTTGTCACTCATTTCCTAAACAGTAGCATGCCAAGGATCAAGGATGAGACTTTACTGATGGTTTTATGAGATTTTAATTCCTTTACAACCATATTCCTTAACCGTAGAATTCAAGTCTACATATCACCACCATAAGAGCTGAAACACATAACATTTGTGTAGCTTGTCATTTCACATCATATACTTTTAAATGAATTTATGCAAAAGAAACATTGGCAAATGCTGTCATACATATAACATACTTAGAATAACACACCTTTGCCTCTTCGGAGGGGCTGCCAGGACTATACAAAATGATACCGTGGCTCCTTAACTTAATGCTGTACTTGTGGGAAACAAGCTATCCGCTACTACACTGTGCGGGACAGGAAGTACATGCTCAACAAAACATAAGCACTTAGCTCAAACTGGAAGTCATTGACATTGCGAGAGAAAATCAATAATAAACCAATGACATAAACCACATTCATTTTGCTGTAATAAAATAAATTTATTGTTATGTACAGTAACTCGTATTTGTAACACACTTAAAGACAGAGAACCCGATATTTGAGCCACACACGTTTTTTTGTGGCCAAAAAGTTAATTTACATTCAAAATGAAGCTCTGGTGCAGGCAGACGCAGACCAAACACAACAATACAAAGGGTTAACATGTTAAATTGTCATACATTTGTTAATGTTTTTTAAAAATACAATTTACAAAAATTGTCACGATTCTAAATTTGGTCAGATGTCTTTATTATGAAATGTATAATAATAAAATGCACTATATAGCTACTACATACTGAAATGAACTAAAAAAAAAGTTTTACTGTAGTATATGTTGTGTTTTAAATTTGGACACAATTTAGAGGACATCCTCTCCATACAGAGTGGTGGTTACATTGTAAATGGGTTAAATTAAAGACAACAAAAAAGTAGTTTCTGTTTTTGAATAAGAGCCAAGCTGTAAAAGCGCTGTAAGTAGAGAGTTTTATTCAAATGAGCTTCTGGTTTGGGACGTGGCTACAACCAGCATGTTATCAGCGTTAAGAATGCTAGTTATGTACCTTCTTACCAACTACGTACAGGAGGCTCTGTCTGAAAGGTGGGTGAGTGTGAGCTCTGAACTAACAGGGATGGATCTGGTACTGCAGCCAGGAAAAGGTGCCCTGGCCTCAGTCTTTAACTAGTTAGCTGGTGCGATTAGCACGCTTCTATCAGGCACATGCACCTTAGTTCTTACATGGAAGCCATGGAAATGAAACGTTTGTGTCTCCTTTTACCTTCTATTGTTATGTTCACACTGCAGCCTGAAGTGACCCAATTCTGATTTTTATTTTTTTTTTTTGCCCACATGCATGGCCGCGGGAAGTGGGGATGGCGAGAGGGAGATTTTTATAAAATGTATTAAAAATACTTTGCACAAATCATAAATAATAAATATTTTGGGAAATGATTTTGACTTTTTTTAAAACTTTACTATTATGTGTATTTGGATTATAATTTAATTATTTTTAAATTTATGTTGTCATGGCAACTTCAAACAAGCTAGTGGTCGCCGAGTAAAGAGGTATCCCGCTCGCAGCAGCAGACTAGTGCATTTACATAGTCTAATGACAGAAACGAGAAGGAAATATGGCACAGAAACGCATTTCGGATTTTAAAGGAAAACCACCACCACCAGTCAAGAACACTATAGTACCGCAACCACGACAGTGG
The DNA here is from genome assembly GCF_011125445.2 of Fundulus heteroclitus. NCBI lineage: Eukaryota > Metazoa > Chordata > Actinopteri > Cyprinodontiformes > Fundulidae > Fundulus > Fundulus heteroclitus. The sequence continues at coordinate 27,258,587 of NC_046375.1, forward strand.
AGAGCAGCCGGAGTGAGGAGACTGTCTGCCCGCCTCTGATGGCAGTTGCCCCTGCATTCACTGTCGCGGCGCAGAAATTATGGCCGCCACCTTGGGGCGGTTGACCTGCTACCCTAACCTGCTGGTTTAAGATGAAGAGACGGATGCCACAGCACTGTGCGGCGTGTTTTTGTTTGAATCGACGGACTATTGTCATCAGGGATCGAGGGATAACTTTTCACAATTAAGATGAACAGATATTTTTGATTAGAATGTTATTTTTCTGTATTGTTGTCCACCAACAAAATTCAAGCTTGCTCTGGGAGCTATTTCTCTATTTTTGTTACGTTTTAGAATTTAGTTTATCTATTTGATTATTTGTTGTATTAATATTTTTGTTTAAATTTAGTTGCTTAGAAAACAATTATTTGTTAGTAATTTGTTTAATTAGTTAACTGATTTGTTTGGGTCACTTTTAGTTTTGTTCCCCTTTAACTCTAGAGTTTTTTGGCTTTCATGGACAAGTAGTCACTACACTTGTTAATGTTTGGTGCTAGTGTTTTGCCAAAAGAGGTATTCCCGACAAAATAGGCTAATTTCAGTAATAATAGTTTTATATATATATATATATATATATATATATATATATATATATATATATATATATATATATATATATATATATATATATATATTGGCTGGATGTTCCAGCCAACATCCAGCTTCAAATGCCAGCTTTTCAAATTGGCGTAAAGCCACTGAAAATGTTAACGAGCATGAAAGATCAGAGCTGCACAATACAAGTCAATGCAAGTTGGCTGCTTTGGATGACGTCTCCATTAGACCCTTGGTTGCATGCACTCAAGTGTATATGACAAAAAAGTAGTGAATCTAAATCTATTTATTTATCCATCCATCCATCCATTTTCTGACCCGCTTAATCCCTCATGGGGTCACGGGGGTTGCTGGTGCCTATCACTGGGCAAGAGGCGGGGTAATCCATTTAATTATCGTATTTTAATTAGGCCTAAAAAATACATATTTTTTTTTTTTTTTTTCACAGCACCCCCTGTTCAAAATTACTTTCAGCGGCCCTGCCCATATGTGACCTGGATCTGATCTTTTCATGACTTTAGTCAGTATTTTGATGTCTTGATTATTTATTTCACTGACATTTTATTTTTGTTTTCAGTGGGATATTGTTAAGTGTATAGTAACTTTCCTGTTTGACATGGTCATGTGGACATAGACACTACTTTAGAGTTGGATTGTGAAAGAGATAGTGTTGGGCAAGCTACTATAAATTAAATATTAGAGAGAAATATTGGTTTGTTCTTGTTAAAATTGGAAAACATTTATAACGTATCTGGCAAATGTGTTGTTGACTTGGTGGAACAGCTTCATTTTATTTACACATCCTCATCTCAGTATATTCCAAAGTTAGTGAAATTTTCGCAAAGAATAACTGTGCTATAGATGAAGATATTGTTGGTGAATTGGAAGATTTCTCATTTGGCATCCTTCCATGATGGTAAATATTTCAAGCTAAATGAACTTCATGCTAATGAAGAGTTCAGTATTTCACTTATACTCTACATAGATGATTTTGAAATCTGCAATCCTCTTGGAACTACACGCACAAAACAAAGTCACAACAATACTGGGTACTTGCAGATGTACCGTATGATCTGTGATCACAGCTAACATCTATTCATTTGGCTCTCCTTTGTAAGGTGAAAGATGTAAAAAAAAAATTGGCTATGAAGCTGTTCTGGAGCCTCTTTTGAAAGATCTCACAATATTCGAGAAGGAAGGAATTTTTATGTCTCAGGTTGGTACAAATATCAATGGCACTGTTTTTTGCGTTTCAGCTGACAATCTTGGTGCTCATTCTTTTTACGGACATTATGTCTCTAAGTTTTGTATTGGACACCATATGGACTATCAGCAAAAGGAAGTGCGATCAGGAGCTTTTCCACCAAGAACAGAAGAGAACTATAATTTACATGTTCAATCTATAAAGGAAAATCCTACTCTGGTACACTGTTATGGTGTGAAGAAAGGTTGTCCCATATCCAATATATTAAGTTATTTTCATTCTGTAACGGGGTACCCACCAGTTATTCTACATGATCTTTTTGAAGGCATAATTCCATTGGAATTGGCACTGTGTCTTAATGTGTTCATCCGCAAACAGTATTTCACTTTGACAGAAGTTAACAATTCCATAAAGCAATTTCCATACAGATGGACTGATCAAACCCAACCAATCACAACAAATTTTGCTTCTCGCAAAAGTATAGGTGGGAACGTACATGAGAACTGTCATGAGTTGTCTTTGGATGAACCCGGACATAGCACACACACATAGAGCTGGTCTTAAGAGAGTTTATTGTAAGGTAAATGATGATGACATGATGATGACGAGACTGGAATAATCCATGGCAAACTGAGGTAAAAGAGAAGCAGAGGTGGCAGGATTCCAGCAACAAGCAGAGAAGACTCAGGTAGACAGGCAAGGAGTAGGTGTTGTATGATGACGGACCGGCAGGGGAGTGAGAACAGAGGGAGGCTTAAATAGAGAGGCTGGCAGGCGAAATGACTCTGACTGATTGATTGACTAACTACCAACAGGTGTGACTGACTGCAAGGGGAGTGAAGTGAAGGCTGAGTGAGAAGGGGAGGAGGAAACTGAAAACTAACAATAAAAGTCAAATTATAACTAAAACCCAACCGAGGAAGAAAAAATGAAAACTAATGATAAACAAAAGCCGAATCATAACTAAACCATGACAAGAACTGGACATTTTTAAGACTATTATCATTCATTATTGGGCCGAAGATACCACTGAATGATCCAGCATGGCAAGTTCTCGTGAGTTTAAAAGATATTACTGAGTTTGTAGAATCTCCAATTCATACTGAGGAAAGTATTTGCTACCTAGACACTCTAATATCAGAACAGGCTGTTGGAAGTTTTCCCAGAGCAAAAAATAACTCCAAAGCACCATTTTCTGGAGCATTATCCCGATAAGACAAGTGAGTTTGGTCCTTTGGTTAGTCTCTGGACTATGTGCTTTGAGGCAAAACATAGCTTCTTTAAGAAAGTTACTCGATACACACAGCTTCAGAAATGTAAGAAATGTATTGACGTCACTTGCTTCAAAGCACCAAATGATGATGGCATACCATTCACAATCAAATTTGAAATCTTTGAAATCTGAAATACACGTCACTAAAATATCATCTCTTCCATTAGAGCTACTTGATTTGGAAATACAGCAGTCTTTCAAGGAAATTTATCCAACACAAACCTCTGTGAACTTGACCAATGTATTGATACACCAGGGAACTACATATGCTGCTTAGATGGTTTTGCCTTATGGGTAAACTGGTGGTCTGCCTGATTTTGTTGAGATTACAAAAATTGTAATTGTTGACAGTAATATTGGCTTTATTGTGAAATTACTGAACAGTTGGTATGACGAACATTTCAGGGCATTTGTGTTGGACCACACTGGAAAAATAACCCTGCTGCAGCATAATGAACTTGGTGACACGTATTCCATGACAGCATATTTTGTGGGAGGCAAACACATGGTGACACTGAAACGTCACATTGTTTGCTAATGTTAGGTTAAAAGACTGAGACTCTTGTATCTTTTACACCAACCTTAATTTGGGTTGTTTATTTTTCTGTTTTGGTCTAGATGGATTTCATTGCCTTGAAAGTTATTATAGAACCCGGAGTGCGTACCCAACTTTCTGACTACTGTCCAACAAGATGCTCTTTTAATGCAGGAATGTTTTATTGGGAAGGTATACTTGTTCAGACGGTAACCTGGTAAAAAAAATTTGGCTGATGTACTGTTTTACGGTTTACACACACACGAGTCAGCAGATGTATTGTCTTAATGTTTACAGAGAAGAGTTTGTTGATGTGTTGTTTTACTCTTTACACACACACACACACACACACACACACACACACACACACACGAGTCAACTGATGTATTGTCTTTAAAGGAGATCTCTGGCGCAAAATGAACCTGGGGTGTAATAACATTGGTACTGAGACGACCGTTCTCTGGTATTTATTTTCTTGATAATCGAATGTAAAGAGTTTTATCTCTAAACTGTTTAGCTTATCACGTGATTATTGGGGGGCATATCATAAGTATAAAGAAATCGCTAATTAATACCACTAACAAGGCTCAAAATAGCCCCCCCCTCCCCCTCCCCGCAACACAGTAGCATGAGGGTCACTACATACAAACGGAAGCACTGAGAACATTGTAAGTGTACAGACAGTTTAATAATAATATCCCTTATAAAGCCTTCTCCTTGAGCTGCCACCTCTCCCTGGGCTACCACCATACCGTGGTGGAGGGGTTTGAGTGTCCCAATGATCCTAGGAGCTATGCTGTCAGGGGCTTTAAGCCCCTAGTAGGGTCACCCTAGGCAGACAGGTCCTAGGTGAGGGACCAGACAAAGCGCAGCCCAAAAAGCCCCTCATGATGAGTACAATTATTGGATCTCGTGTTCCCTCGGACAAAACGTGTGTGGCTCAAATATCGGATTCCCCGGACGCGGGTCACCGGGGCCCCACTCTGGAGCCAGGCCTGGAGGTGGGGCACGTTGGCGAGCGTCTGGTGGCCGGGCTTTTGCCCATGGAGCCCGGCCGGGCTCAGCCCAAAGAGGCAACATGGGTCCCCCTTCCGATGGGCTCACCACCTGTCGGAGGGGGCAAAGGGGTCGGGTGCATTGTGCAACGGGTAGCAGTAGAGGGCGGGGACCTTGGCGTTCCGATCCTCGGCTGCAGAAGCTGGCTCTTGGGACGTGGAATGTTACCTCTCTGGTAAGGAAGGAGCCTGAGCTCGTGCGCGAGGTTCCCACTAGAGATAGTCGGACTCACCTCGACGCACCGCTCTGAAAACAGTTTCCTTGAGAGGGGCTGGACATTCTTCCGCTGTGGAGTTGCCCCTGGTGAGAGGCGCCGAGCTGGGGTGGGCATACTTGTTGCCCCTCATCTCGGTGCCTGCACGTTGGGGTTTTCCCCGGTGAACGAGAGGGTGGCCTCCCTCCGCATTCGTGTGGGGGGACGGGTTCTGACTGTTTGCGCTTATGCGCCAAACAGCAGTTCAGATTACCCACCCTTTTTGGAGTCCTTGGAAGGGGTACTGGAGAGTGCCCCTCCTGGGGACTCCCTCGTTTTGCTGGGGGACTTAAACGCTCACGTGGGCAATGACAGTGGGACCTGGAGGGGCGTGGTTGGGAGGAATGGCCCACCTGATCTGAACTCGAGTGGTGTTTTGTTGTTGGACTTCTGTGCTTGTCATGGATTGTCCATCACAAACACTATGTTGAAGCATAAGGGTGTCCATATGTGCTCTTGGCACCAGGACACCCTAGGTCGCAGTTCAATGATCGACTTTGTTGTCATTTCATCTGATCTGCGGCCGCATGTCTTGGACAGTCGGGTGAAGAGAGGGGCAGAGCTCTCCACCGACCACTACCTGGTGATGTGTTGGCTCCGATGGCGGGGGAGGAAGCCGGTCCGACCGGGCAGGCCCAAACGTACTGTGAGGGTTTGCTGGGAACGTCTGGCAGAGTCCCCTGTGAGACGGAGCTTTAACTCCCACCTCTGGGAGAACTTTAAACACGTCCCGAGGGAGGCGGGGGACATTGAGTCTGAATGGACCATGTTCCGCGCCTCTATTGTTGAGGCGGCTAGTCGGAGCTGTGGCCGCAAGGTTGTCGGTGCATGTCGCGGCGGCAAACCTCGAACCCGCTGGTGGACACCAGCGGTGAGGAAAGCCGTCAAGCTGAATGAGGAGTCCTACCGGGCTTTTTTGGCCTGTGGGACTCCGGAAGCAGCTGTTGTGTACCGGCTTATGGATGTTGTGGGGCTGTGTTGGTTACTGCGGCTCTGCAGCATTGCGTGGACATCGGGGGCAGCTCCCCTGGATTGGCAGACTGGGGTGGTGGTCTCTCCATTTAAAAAGGGGGAACAGAGGGTGTGTTCCAACTACAGAGGAATCACACTCTTAAGCCTCCCTGGTAAGGTCTATTCAGGGGTTCTGGAAAGGAGGGTCCGTCAGATAGTTGAATCTCTGATTCAGGAAGAGCAGTGTGGTTTTCGTCCTGGCCGTGGAACACTGGACCAGCTCTATACCCTCAGCAGGATTCTGGAGGGGGCATGGGAGTTTGCCCAACCAGTCATGTGCTTTGTGGATCTGGAGAAGGCATTCGACCGTGTCCCCCGAGGGATCCTGTGGGGGGTACTCCGGAAGTATGGAGTACCGGACCCTTTAATAAGGGCTGTCAGGTCTCTGTACGACTGGTGTCGGAGTCTGGTCCGCATTGCCGGCAGTAAGTCGGACTCGTTTCCAGTGAGAGTTGGACTCCGCCAAGGTTGCCCTTTGTCACCGATTCTGTTCATAACTTTTATGGACAGAATTACTAGGCGCAGCCAAGGTGTTGAGGGGATCCGTTTTGGTGGCCTTATGATTGCGTCTCTGCTATTCGCGGATGACGTGGTCCTATTGGCTTCATCAGGGCGTGATCTAAGGCTCTCACTGGAGCGGTTCGCAGCAGAGTGCGAAGCGGCCGGGATGAAAATCAGTGCCTCCAAACTCGAGACCATGGTCTTGAACCGGAAAAGGGTAGAGTGCCTTCTCCGGGTTGGGGAGGATGTGCTGCCCCTAGTGGAAGAGTTCAAGTATCTTGGGGACTTATTCACGAATGAGGGGAAGATGGAGCGGGAGATCGACAGGCGGATTGGTGCAGCGTCTGCTGTGAAGCGGGCGCTGTACCGATCCGTTGTGGTGAAGAGAGAGCTGAGCCAAAAGGCGAAGCTCTCGATTTACCGGTCGATCTACGTTCCTACCCTCATCTATGGTCACGAGCTTTGGGTCATGACCGAAAGAACGAGATCCCGGATACAAGCGGCTGAAATGAGTTTTCTCCGTAGTCTGTCTGGGCTCTCCCTTAGAGTTAGGGTGAGGAGCTCAGTCATCCGGGGAGGACTCAGAGTAGAGCCGCTGCTCCTCCACGTCGAGAGGAGCCAGTTTAGGTGGCTCGGGCATCTAGTCAGGATGCCTCCTGGACGCCTCCCTGGTGAGGTGTTCCGGGCATGTCCCACCGGGAGGAGGCCCTGGGGAAGACCCAGGACACGCTGGAGGGACTATGTCTCCCGGCTGGCCTGGGAACGCCTTGGGATTCCTCCGGAGGAGCTGGCCCAAGTGGCCGGGGAGAGGGATGTCTGGGCCTCCCTACTGAAGCAGCTACCCCCGCGACCCGACCCCGGATAAGCGGAAGAAGACGGACGGACAGACGGACGGATCCTTTATAAAGACAGCACCATCGCATATACAGGTAGGAGCCATCTTTGGAAAACAGTCTAGGCCAACCGAACCACGAACGCCATGCTACAAGCTGAACTATGAGATTCCAAATCACAGTTCAGCTTGTAGCACGCAAGCTTTACATCCGATTATCATGAAAATAAATACCAGAGAACGGTTTAGAACGGTATCGATGTGTTATTACACCTCAGGTTAATTTTGCACCAGCGTTCTCTTTTAATGTTTACAGAGTTTGCTGATGTGTTTTACTGTTTACACATACACACACACTGTTTACACATACACACACACACACCTGATGTATTGTCTTAATGTTTACTCTTTACACTTATTTGTGACTGGTACTGTTGTGTAAGAATTGTGGACATCTTTACACATTTAAACATTTGACAAATAAATGTCTAATTAAAATGTCATATTTGTGCAATTGCTTCATTTAGGATATTGATGTCAATTGTATTGTAGTCTTGAACATAAAGGATATATATAGTTAAAATATTAAGTACATGTAACATTTATTTTGATAATAGATAGTTAAATATAAATTAAATTCAGGTAAAACATTAAGTAAATGTAACATTTCTTTTGTTAAATTATAGTTTTGTTTCCAGTTATATCTACTTAACATTTTGGTCATATCAACACAATTTTATTATTGGTTTTCACCGAGGGTTACTATTACATTGATTATAAGATTTTAATGAGATCTACTCAATTTTATCTGTCAGGTTACTACATTTAGTTATTCAGATGTACTTAAATTTTTTTAACTTACATTTACTAAATTAATAAGTTGTATTTACTTGATTTCACAGTTTTTAAATTTACTCAATATTTTTAAGTGTAAAAATCTTTCACCAATAAAAGTTAGTTTATCCTAGTAATAGTTTTTAGAGTGTAGTGGTGATACAGGTGGGTTATTTACATATAAGGCAATAATCAGCTGTGACATAACATGATGGCGTGTGACGTGTTGTCATTTGTACGTAGGTGATGGGACACTTGCCTCACCGTCAACTCCTGCCTCAACCTCAGAGGAAAGTTCTACATCAAGAACTGATGATACAAGTTTTAACACAATGCATCTTCTTCATCCACTGGCTGTAAGAAATGCTCTGTATTTTGTCAGTTTACCCAAACATACCTACTACTGTATAAAACAAAGTGTCGTTTTGTGCGTTATTTAATGAGGAAATATTTTCTTTTATGTTCTGCTTGATTACTGAAATTCCTTTATTTATCATAAAGGTCCATAAACTACACTTGCTATTACCATAGATGAAGAAAATAATTTAATTCTATCAGTTTTAAATTCTCTTACAGTCTTACTAAGTTTACAGAAATATAACATGTAATGGTTGCTCTTCTATTTTTCTTAATACAGCAAGATCTGCGAAGAACAGAAAAAGAAAATCAAAGCTGGAGGCAACTCTGGAGGTCTTTGCTGACAAGATTAGTAGTGCCCTAAAAATGAAGACGCTGATCTTTTATTGACGATGCAAGCAGCTCAGCATGACCATGAACGTAAAATGTTTACCATCCTGTCACAATTCTCGAGAGATCAAGCCACCCTCCTCAGCCATCTTTTTACCATGCTCCAGTGCAGCCTTCACAGCCTTACAGCCCAAGAGAACCTCCTACTCATTCCTCACCGTGGTTTCGGGTCCATCTAACATTAGGCCTCTGCCCTTTTTTCAATATTTATGACAACCACTGTTGTTCAACAATGCTCATGCACATTCACATAATGTAACTCAATCATTTTGTCAAACACCAGTTAATACCCATGATTATCCTCCTGCCTTCCAATCTCAGGATGAGGATGAAATGCAAACCAGATTTCTGCACTTTATGCACTCCTGATTTTTGTTTTGAAGGATGCACATCTGCATTTTAATTAAAATACTACACAGTTACAATGCAAGGTTAAGTTTACCTTATTTGTTAGTACTTTAATTTCAGAGGTGCAATATTTTTATATGCATTGTTCTGTTTTTGTATTCTAAAACATTATTAAATGCTGTTAAAATTGATAAAAATTGCACTACAAGAGCCATACTATTTTTATGTGACAGTAAAAACAGGTAACGATGTTGAAAAGTTTATTTTTCTGGTATTGAACAAAAATGTGTGAACATGTATGTTAGTAAACATAAACCACCAAAAATAAAAATGTTGGTAGTTCAACGTTTGTTACTAAAAAGCTGAGTGAGTGCTTCTCTGACTCTTACGGGCTGTACTGTACATCTGCTACAGCACCTCCTACTGCCCATCTTTCAATGGGAGGAACAGGTGCACCAGGTTCCTCCCAAGAATCAGGTTTGAGGGATAGTTAGGAGATCAGGTTTCAGTCAGTTGAATAACAATGTAACGAAAGTGTGTGTGAATGCGCGCGATGCATGTTGCATCAGTGGGTGAAGAGAGGTATATGGCCTATTCTAATTTTATGCTTCCTGGTTTCTTTTGAAAACAGATGGCCTCTCTGATGACAACGAATCTGTAGATGAGGAGGAAAATGAAAATGCTGCATCAGAGGAAGATGTTCCACACTTACCACGGTAGAGAACACCCCACAGAGCCAACATCACTGATTACCCAGAATGGCAGGCCAGCCTCCAAAATCAGACATTATCATGTCCCTCTACGAATACTTCAAGATGTTTTTTATGAAGGCATTCTGAAGGTATTTGTAGAACTGTGAAATTTATATGCCATTCAGTGTGACACCAACAACCCCGTTAACCTCACTACTAAAGAACTAGAGCAGTTCATGTGTACAGCAGTGTACATGTCATTGTTCAGATTACCAGGAACCCGCATGATTTGGAAAAAAGCCACCCGAGTGTCCCAGGTAGCCGACACAACGGCACTAAATAGATGAGAGTTCATCAGAAAAAACCTGCACTTCAACAACAATGAAGTCAGACAAGCAGAAAATGTTGATCCACTACACAAAATCCGACCATTGGTCACTCATTTTACCTGAAAGCTGCAAACAATCCCAGTGGGTGAGAAGCTGGCTGTAGACAAGCAGATGGTCCCTTTTAAAAGGGAAGAACTAGACTCAAACCATAACTGCCAGCAAAACCAAAGAAATGAGGCTACAAGATGATTGTCTTGGTGTCTCTGATGGTTTCCTGCACAATTTTGAGATCTTCACAAGTAGAGTTCTGCAACCCCCTGAACTGCCAGATGTAGGAGCAAGTGGCCATGTTGTCCTCCGCCTGGCCAAGCAAATACCCTGGCTTTGACAAATGAGTGTCCCTCTCATACTCACACTTGCTCAGCAGGGATTTCACTGTACTGGTACTGTTCGTAGCAACAGACTACCAGGTGTCAACTTGATGTGTGATGCAGAGCTTGACGTGGCTCCTTTGAACAGAAGATGACCATGGCTGGAGAAACCACCTTGCATGCTATGAAGTGGTATGATAACTGTTCAGTCAGTCTTCTCAGTAATTACATTGGAGCTAACCCTGTCACCGAGGTTGATAGGTGGCATGGCAAACAAAAGAAAATAACAGTGCAGACGCCGGGCTTGTCATCAAAAGACCTCCTTCACACCACTGCCAGTGATCTAGCCCGACGCCACAGTAGCACCGGGCCCCATGTCACCCTCTCTTCTCCAGTGAGTTGGCCTGAGTTTCTGCGCCGCCGGCTTCATCAAGGGTTCCAGCCTCACCAGCTGTTGAAGATCCTGCATCGTCGCCGCCGGCCATCATTAATGCAACTTCGCTGCCGACTCCTCGGCAGCAGGAGTCGGCTGACTGCTCGGAGCCTGCCTTTACGTTTGTGAGTCCGGTTGACACCTCAGGTCTGGCGTCCGACGCGGGTGCTACTCACGCCAGTCCGGCATCCGACGCGGGGGTGCGGGTGGATCCGCCGCCAGTTCAAACTCCAGGGTTTCGAGAGGGGGTCCGGGTGGACCCACAGCCAGTTCAAGCTCCAGGGTTTCAAGCGGGGGTCCGGGTGGACCCGCCGCCAGTTCAAGCTCCAGGATTTCGAGAGGGGGTCCGGGTGGACCCGCCGCCAGTTCAAGCTCCAGGGTTTCGAGAGGGGGTCCGGTTGGACCCGCCGCCAGTTCAAGCTCCAGGGTTTCGAGAGGGGGTCCGGGTGGACCCGCAGCCAGTCCACGCTCCAGGGTTCCGAGAGGGGGTCCAGGTGGACCCGCCGCCAGTCCATGCTCCAGTGTTCCGAGAGGGGGTCCGGATGGATCCGCCGCTAGTCAGAGTGCTGGAACAAGGTGTTCCAGAGAGCCTACTCCGTCACCGGCCCCCCGAGGGTCTTCCACTTTGCCGGCCTCCTGAGGCTCTGCTCCGTTGCCGGCCATTGCAGGCACTGCTGTTTCGCCGGGGTCGCCCTACGCGACACCTGCACTGGACTCTCCTACGCCAAGGCCGCCCACCGGAAAATCCTCCTGGTCACCCGTCGCCAGCCGAGCAGCCGTCTGGGTGCGCAGAGGCGCTGAAACTCTCCAGCATTTCTCGAGAGGCAGCACAAACTCTCCCGCAATCTCAAGCGGCACCTCAAACTCTCCCACACCCTCAAGCGGCTGCTCAAACTCTCTAGCGGTGGTCCGCCTCATGGTCGGCCGCTTGTACACTCCTTGTTTTTCAAACCTCTCTCCGCCCGCCCTGTTTGGGTTTTTTTTTAATCTTTTTAATAAAATTAAATTTTAAAGAAAGATTTTCTCAGTAAAATCATTAACTATAGGGACGCTTGATTTTATTAATGTGATTATACCTCCGGGAGGCTAAGCTGTCGCTGTAGCGCTCAGTCACTAAAATTAGCTAATCCTAAAGTTAAAGGAGAAGTCCGGTCAAAATCAGAATTCAAACTGCTGAAAGTACTTTAATTGTAAAATTATTACATACTGTTCAATAAATGATAAGCTTTTTTAATTAAGAGTAATTTTCATTTGAAGTTCCTTTTATCGGGCAGCCATCTTGGTGAAGAACAGTACTGCCACCTCCCAATTTGTGACTTCAGGTTGCGGTTTCGGCTGTAGAGCAAGTCCCAATGCCCCATCTGTCCCCTTGAAAATAAATATCCGTTTTCATGCCGAAATATTTTTTTAACTTCTTAAACAAAGATAGACATGGTATTAAGCATTTGAATTTAAAGTAATACTCATTTTACATTTTAGAGACATAAAAAGACAACAAATAAGCATTAAAGTACAGTTTATGGGTTGGGTCCTGCAATGTTATAAGATGAGTATAAAACTCATCTTTAGAACCAATCTCTGCTCAAAATGGTGATCCGCACCACCTCATCTACTTTCAGCAGTCATTATCAGTTATTGCAACCGTAAACTGCAGAAAATATGGGCTCCTTCTGAGTTTACTCTGCTCCTGTCAGGATGAGCTGCAGGGGCTACCCACAGCCCGAATATGGTGACCCCATGAACTTCCAGTGGAAAGTTACAGCCCTAAACGGTATTCCAGAGAGGGCCTCCTTAGACCTTAACCCTTAAGAGTTCATAAATCCACCTTGTGACCTGATATCATCATGAGACTGGTGAAAACATGTTCAGGGTGAAAAGTTGGGGTTGCTTGATGTAGGATATGTGGATTTTGTTTTATTTTGGCCTTTTTTTCCGGCTCCAATCCCCTTAATGATACATGCAGTGCCAACCTGCGTCTTGACCCATTTCTACTGATAGGAACAAGTCCCTACAGCAGAGGGACTTACATTTTTGTGTTCCTGTCAAGGAGTAGTAGTCAATCTGTGTGAGAAATGTCCAACTGAGCAGTCATTTGAGGCCTTCCCAAAACTGGCTAAAGTATCCAAGTAGGAGTTATAAACGCCAACAGGACAGTTTTGGCCAGTTCTGGGGTCAGAAAAATTTTACGTGGGGGATCGGGGTCCTATCGAACATGAATTCTTGTAATACATCTTGAGGGTTTTGGGGAACCCTGATTTATATGAGAAACTTAGGTTGTACGGGGACGGGTAAGGGTGGGTTGTAATTGGGTTGGTAACCTCTACAAAACTCACTTAATCCCATCCTTGGGCAACCAGAAAAGTGAGCAAGGTATCTGATAGAGGTAGCTACATCATTTGTGTTTGGGATGATGATGAGATGTTGTTTGACGTGAAATAAGTGACATTCGTCCAAAATTTCTTTTCACTGATTAAAAAAAAAAAGGCAGGATCTTTTGGCAGGATCTTTGGGTGTGACAATCAAGACAGAGGACCCAAATATTGAGCCAGAGACCCAAAAGCAGTTATTAAACACTTTATGCACCTTGGATTAGTAATAGCTGAGAATAGAGATGCAGATTAGTGGCTTGAAGGAGTTCTGTTAAAACTGCGTGTAACCAACAAAAAAGCCACCAACCTTCTCAAGAGTCCGTACATGGTAGGAGGCAAAGGTCTTGTTCCTTCATGGGATAATGATTTGACAGGTTTAACAGTGCGGAATGCTCCTTTAACAGGTGTCGGATTGCCGACAGCAGGACACCCTCCTGTCTCAGGGCACAGAGACAGGATCGAGAACCAGGGAAGTACTCAGATTAGTATTTAGGGGTCTTGGCAGGAGGCAGAAGTTGAGGACCAAAAACAGCGTTGTTGTCCAGGAAACTGATAAATCCAACGAGGGCAAGGCAAGATGGGGAAAATCCATTAAAACGTGATCAGGTAAGAATGAAGTGCTGGATAATACTCGCTTGGTGGCTTGCAATTATCTGGCCCCATCCGCCTGCCAGAGGCTAAGTATAACTGCTAGAAAAAAGCTGGGAGACATGATGCTGATTGCACTGCAGTGCAGCAGGAAGCAGTCGAAGTAAATGAGCTTGATTGCTGAAAGGGAGAGCAGAGCAGGCAGATGGGCCATAATCATAACATTGGCCTTATCCTGAAGTGCCACAAAACTAAATGCGTGGGAATTTTTGTGAATAATATTTAGCTCTCTCATGATAATATAAATAAAAGGATTTTTAGGATCTTACTTAATGAAATAAATGGAATGCATTTGTATAGGATACAAAATACAGTTGATGTAGTAAGGATTAGAGGAATAATCAGGAGGAAAGAGATAATTATAAATAGAATAAGAACCAGTCACAGTTTTTAAAATGGAACTCTTTAAGATGGGGAAACATCTTACTGCTTTTTGTAGTTGGTGTGATAATGTAGAAACAATGTAACATGTTTTATTAGTTGTAGAAAATATGTAAATCAAAGTAGATTATTAAAAACGGAATTAGGTTTTAATAGGGAACTGAAATGTGAGAATGTGGTCGATCAGTTAAATAGTATTGAGGTATGGGAAAATTCCGTCATCTCTTATATGATTTCTATACAATATGGATTAAATTAAAGCTAAGAATATAGCATATTTTATGTATCAGTGTTTTGATGTGTAAATGCATAACTATGGCGCATGTGTGGCACACAATAGTCATGGGAGGTCCAATCCAGTAATATATTTCAATGGATGTACATTTTATGTAACATGGCGGGGATAAAAATCTGGTCATGATATTTGGCTATCCTGCTGTTTGTTGGAGATGACATCAAGTGATTAGAAACTCTAAGGTTTCATGTTTTATAAAAATTATGATTTGAAACATATTTTTATGTTTTGCAGTTTAAGATGGCACCTCGTATCAGTCCGATTAAAGATACAATGCATCATGTTATTTCGAGAACGGACAAAATATCAAAACTTGAGGTGAAGTACATCAACGCAGTGAAAGGTAAGATGGCATATCATATAACAAATTAAATCAAACATAATTAACAAAGTCAAACTGTCTCTTAGCTAAAAATATCAGAATATTTAGCAACAGAATATTTAGCAACAAACTATTTATGTTTTATAGGACGTGGTGTCTTTGCAAAAGGCTCAATTTGCAAAGGAGAGTTTGTTGTTGAGTATCAGAGAGAGAGGATCACAACAGAAGAATCTGAGAGGAGAAAGAGAGTGTACCACCCTGCTTGTGCTGGCTTTATGTTTATATTTAAGTGGCAAGACAAAATATGGTGGTAAGGGCTGAAATATTAGTGTCTGTTAAAACATTATAATAATTGGCTTTTGCATACTTTTTTTATTCTTATAATTTCTACTTTTAATCTGTTTTTGTCCTTTTAAGCATTGATGCCTCCAGAGAAGATGGATCACTTGGTAGACTCATAAATGATGACCACAGACGACCAAACTGTACAATGAAAAAAATTGTTGTGAATGGAAAACCCCACCTTTGTTTGTTTGCCCTTAATTACATCAAGGAATCAGAAGAAATCACATATGATTATGGAGGTTCAGACTGCCCATGGAGAAAACAGGTAATGAGCTCAGTAAACTGTGAAGAAATGATGAGAAGCTTTGCAGTAACAAAGAATGTTGATCAATGTAGAAATGCAGAATATACTTAAAAGAAATTGCAATATATTTTTTTGACTGTAATATGGAAACTGTTTTACATTTTTCTATATCAACAACTATGGACTAATTTTAAATCTTAGACTTAATTAAAAAAAAGAGAAACTTTGATCAGGCTACAGAGCTGCTAAACAGGTAATTGCTTCAGATTTAGTTCAGAACTTAAAACTGTTGAATTTTTTCTTCCATTTAATTCCTTGTTATACTCTGTCCATGATTTTTTTTTTTTTAAGATCAGATGTGCCTGTACAATGTGATGTGTGGACATGGTGTAGGGCTGACTGATATTTGATGGCCAGAAATCCTTAAACCAATGCAGCAAATATGGTTGAATGTTCTTTATGTAGAAATTTTGTTGCAGTTCCACATCTGAGTAAGATTTAATCCAGCGCTCTAGTTTCTAAATTTGCTTATTAATTTTCCCTTTTAGACACTCACAGTGTCCCCACAACACACATTAACCAGAATGACCTAGTGTGTTAAAAGCTGGTGGAAGATTAGTCCACAGAAGGACATGTTAACTGAGTGTGTTGGGTCCCCATAACTCATGCCTGAGATGTGTGTACAGAACTAAATCCAGCTGCAATCCCTGAAAATGTAGAAGTTTTGGGTGGTTTCTTTCATATAGTGTTTAATGTGATTTAATTTTTATTTATAATTTCATTTCCTTTATTTCTCCAAATTGTCTGAGTTTAAACTTTTTTTATTCCTTTATTTGCTGAAACAAGTTCATTCTTTGTTCCAGAAATTCAGTGTCCTGATGAAAACAAATTACTGCCCAAATTATTGCAAACCAAAAGTGTTGTTGTAATTTTTACAACTATTGCACATTGAACAGATTTGTAAAAAATGAAAACTGCATTTTCATTTAGTTAATTTCTTTGTTCTCTTTAGATGAACAATGTGGCTCTTGATGATTCAAGTAGTGGTGAAGAGTACATTCCTGTTATGTCTGATGAAAGTGACATTGGCAGCGTGGAGTTAAATGTTCAGCCCAATGATTCCCATGAAGACTGGTTATCAAAATCTTCACATTCAGAAACTCTTATGGAGTGTGACAGTACATCTGACAATCCAAAGGTTATGCCAGACAATGATTTTGACGATGAAGCCAGCTCTACTCAAGCCATAGTTGTTGGTGCAAGCCAGAAGAAGGGAGGAAAAAGAGTTTATGACAAGAGACATTACTGTTTGTACTGCCGCAGACCATATGCTAAGATGGCAAGACATCTAGAACATGTACACGAAGAAAAGTGGAGGTGGCTAAAGCACTGAGCTTTCCAAAGGGTTCCAAGGAACAAAAAAACATCTTGATTTCATCCGCAACAAAGGAAACTATGCACACAATGATTCTGTAATGAAATGTGGAAGTGGAGTGTTGGTGCCATTCAAGCGACCACAGGAAGGAATGAAGTGTGAAGACTTCATGCACTGTGCATACTGCCAAGGTCTTTTTATAAGAAAAATACTGTGGCGCCATATGCGGAATTGTGCACTTCAACCAACATCAGACCGTTTAAAACCGTGTGCAGTCTTTATGTACTTATGTTGGCGCCGTACCTTCAAACATTATTAAACAGTTGTGGAAAAGAATCAGTGCAATTAATGCTGATCCGATTACAGATATTCTCAAGAATGATTCGTTGATTGTTGATTTTGGGCAACATTTGTTGAAAAAGGGTGGTACTTCACCAAGGAATCAACAGTGTGTTCGTGAGAAAATGAGAGAAATGGAAAGGCTGCTTTACAATGCCAGGAAATGCACAAGCTTGAAACGAATGGAAGAAGTCATAGATCCAAAGAACTACATGGAAATGGTAAGAGCAGTTCAGGTTACATGTGGATTTGATGGTGAAAGAAACAAGTTCAAGATTCCTTCACTAGCTAACAAACTTGGAAATTCTCTGGTTAAAGTTAGCAAAATCCTAAAGGCACAGGGTTTGATATTGAACAACTCAGAACTTGTCAAAAGGGCCAGTGACTTTCAAGATGTCCATAAGGAGAAGTGGAATGCGTTAATCTCTTCAACTGCTCTAAGAAACATCAGAGAAGTTAAGTGGAATGTGCCTACTCTCATGCCCTTTACTGAAGATGTCCAAAAGCTGCATGTGCATCTGAATCAAATTCAAGATGAATGTTATAATTCACTCTCTGAAAACCCCTCCATGCAAGCTTGGACGGAGTTGACAAAGGCATCGCTTGCCCAGATCATTCTGTTTAATCTTCGGAGAGAAGGAGAAGTTGCAAGCATGCCCTTGGAGGCTTTTTTATCTAGAGATACTTCTCACCAGCACCAAGATGTTGACTGGGCACTCACTGAAGTGGAGAAAAGACTCTGCTGGCACTTCTCAAGGATTGTCACAAGAGGAAAACGAGGGCGGCCAGTTCCGATTCTTCTAACTCCTAAAATGCTCTCTGCTTTAGAGCTCCTTGTTAAACTGAGGGAAGCCTGTGGTGTTCTAAAAGACAACTTGTACTTGTTTGCAAGACCAGGAGTTCCGACACATTTCCGAGGTTCAGACTGTCTTTGTGACTTTGCAAAAACCTCTGGTGCCAAATGTTCGAGGTCACTGACATCTACCAAACTCCGAAAACATGCTGCAACATTGTCAACTGTCTTGAATATGACTGACACTGAAATGGATCAGTTGGCTAATTTTCTGGGACATGATATACAAATTCATCGTGAGTTCTACAGACTTCCGGAGAAGACCCTACAACTTTCCAAGATAAGCAAAGTTCTGATGGCCCTAGAAAATGGAAGACTGGCAGAGTTTCATGGCAAGAACTTGGACGAAATTCAGATAGACCCGGATGGTATGTCTTTCTGTCCTATTTTCTGTGTATCAGATGCAGTGTTGCCAGATTTATATTTTCCTGCCCAAAAATTAATTAAAACCGCCACAACAAAGTCTTCCAATCAATAAATGTTTATATTTACTGCATGTGCATTAATGCATATCAACACTCAAACAATGTAATAATATGTTTAAGAAAGTTCAGTCCAACAACACCCGAGTTGATGTCCTTAAACACTCTGAAATAGCAACATCAAATCGAGTCATTTGCATCACACACCTCATCCTCCTCTAACTTGATTGCAGATCGGATTGGTGTGCGCGCTGGTGGATTACTGGTGCTTTCTAGATGCATTTCAATAGTGGAGCGTTGTGTAGTGCAGCTTGAAGGGGGCAGTTTGTTAAGCTCATAACAGCTAGCATTAGCTGTTGTTCGGGAGGTGCAAAAGCATGTTCAAAAGCTTTACTGACTTTTCTGTGTTGCCTACAAACATCCATGTCATACTGTTCGATGTACCTTTTACGTGTCTGAATTTCAACATAACTTTTACCACTTTTAGCATAGCACGTCATTACGTTAAAATGCGCTGGCAAGAACCCTGCATGCTTCTCCAAAGGCACAGATGTAATACTGATGCCTTTTTAGATAGCTTCTGCAACATAGGTCATAGGCAGTGATGGGCAGTAGCGCCGCTACATGTAGCGAACCTATTAGTTAAACTACATTTTCCAGTAGCTTGACCGTAGCGTCGCTGCTTTATGAATCAAGTAACTTTCCTGTAGTGACGTTATTTTTTTGATCAAGTAGCGACGTAGCGTCCACAAACGCTACAAAATCCAGGACATAACTAAGAAATGAAACCAGGTTTGCTATTTTGAAACAACATTCAGAGTGAACAATCAATCTGAGTTGTTGGTTGGACATTTTCATGCGCGAGCTTCTACTTTGCCTCTCCTGTCTGTATCTATCGAAACATGCGCATGCACACGGCAGTGGAACTTATGGCAAGCCGATTAGGCAAATACTCGCCCTTACAATAACGTGCAGTTCCAACCCGTATTTTACGCGAGCGCGCGTTTTTTACGTCACAGCTACTTTTAACACATTTGTGTAACTTAGCTTGCTATATTTCTATAGGTGGTAGCTTTTGTGTAGTGAAGCTTAATTTATTGTTGAGTAACTGATAGCTTAGCTCACTACACTGGACAAGTAGCTTGCCCAACACTGGTCATAGGGTTATGAACCAATTACTATAGATGACTAGTTAAAAAATATTTTATACTAACAGACTCCAAACTAGTCCGCCCAACCAAGAAAAATTTTAACTGCAAAATCTGAACTAAAACTATCATATTACAAGATAGCCTGTTAAATGTGGCAACACTGATTATTTACTTAGTCTAGCATTCAATTAAACTGATTGTGATCTAAACAGAAAATATTCTCAACTTTGACAACAAAGATGAAAGAGATGAGAACAAAGATGATGACAACAATGCTGAGGAGGAAAAGCCTTCCGCTATTGGTAGGAGTTGTTATACTATACTGTATAGTAATTTTTTATTGTTGCAAGTTTTCTTCCACTTTATATGTATAATCTGGTTTAAGTGTGCAGTTCTTTGTAACCAAATGCAGCTTTTGGAAAGAGGATTATTCTTACCGAGTATGCTAATTTCAAAAATTAGAATATATTTTAAAGATTGAATTTTCCTTTAAAATGTTTTAGGTTTTTTTCTTAAGCACAACAGAAGATCTGAATTGTTGCATTCAGTTAATGTTACCATTAAAAACAGTTTGCTCTAATTTTCATAGAACTATCAGCAGCACAAATTTCTTAAGATGGGAACAGAATGACACCAAAACCATCCAGGAAACTGTTATTGTTTTCACCGTGCCGCGTCTACGGTGAAACACCCTCGGTGGACCCAGCTCGTTTTAACCAGTCAGGCGACCCCCACTTACTTATTCCCTTGAATGTAGGACGCATAAAACAGACAAGTATACTTTTAGTTATATTTTATCTACGTAAAGACAGAGAAACAGTTACAATCACACCAGCGCTAATGGGCTCTTGATCGGCAGGAAGCCTCGATTGCTCATCACACAAACATTATATAGGTATCTAGGTACACACCCATACAAGGGAGGTACACATCCAAACTGTGACATAAACAGAGAAACTGTGTCACCTCCGGGGTGGTATCTGATAGATATGTGCCAATCTTTTGGGTCAGTGCCATCTAAGTGTGCCATGCAGTTCTGGGATAAACAACTCGTTCCACTTGACCTCGTTGATATCCTAACAAAACGTAAAAGACAACCTTCATCCTCATCAGATGATCAGGAGCATATGCCATTAGAAGTCAATACCCCAAGATCTTCCTATAAAGGTAAACCAATACTTCTCAGTTTTGTTTGCTTGTTTTTTTTAAATCTTAAAATGTCTTTAATATTAAAAATCAGACCTTACAGAGCAACAGGTAGCGTGTGTCCAGCAGTCTCTGGGTGAGAAGCGGATTACACCCTGGACAGGTCACCAGTTCATCACAGATCATTACAGACACAGACTGGACAAACAATCATGCACACACACTCGCATCTAAGGGCTCCATCAGCAAGATCCATTAGCCAAAAGCTTGTTACATACTCCATGAGAACAAGGAGTTTTTGTCCTGTAGTCGGGTAGGAAGAATAAAGACAAAGGTTTGTTTTGATTCTGTGTATTCATACTGCACGAGACGTTCGGCTCTAGAAGTCAGCGCCACGTCACCTGAAGATGGATTGATTGATCTGGCGTAGGAGGGGGGCACGGAGAACTGAGCATGGAATAGGCAGAGAGCTGGCAGACACAAAGATCGTGGTTTGCTCTGGCGCTATTTTGGAAAGACTGCGAAATGCGGATGTTCTGTGCTGTGGGGGAGGGACTGCCCTGCTAGGATGCCTTGGAGAGTAAACACTGCAAGTGAGTGGAAGTATATTGACCGCTTAAACCACGAGAGTTGAACTGAAGTGAGCAACTGAAGTTCAACAGATGCGTGAGACATTTCCACTTCTCCAATATAAACATGGCCATCTAAATCCTGTCCAATCA
The DNA here is from genome assembly GCF_011125445.2 of Fundulus heteroclitus. Classification (NCBI taxonomy): domain Eukaryota; kingdom Metazoa; phylum Chordata; class Actinopteri; order Cyprinodontiformes; family Fundulidae; genus Fundulus; species Fundulus heteroclitus. Next base: position 27,280,212 of record NC_046375.1, read on the forward strand.
CAGTAAAGCAGTTGGACACCCCTTGAGGAAAAAACAATTGTTCCGATGTTAAGACAAAGCAGGGACACCATCCAAGATGGGGCTGAGTTTAAAATTTGTTGTGGGAATGAGACAAATTGCCTCAGTTCTCTTGGAGTTTTCATTTTTTGTACCGTGGAAGAAAGCTGTAGTACCCAGAAAGAAATCCACGCTTGCACAGGGAGAATATGAGAAATCCATAGAGAGACTCCAGTCTATGGTTTGAAAGGTAACAGTACTGTTCAACCTAGAAATATACAATGAATGCAGTTACAAACAATTATGATGAACATTTAGCCATCAACTTTTCCCCTTTACTGCTTAGCTAGCATAAGCAACTGTCAATAACTGATAAAAGATACTAATAAAAAGTATTTTATCTTTTTGAATCAATTTTCAATACCATAGTACAGAAGCAAGATAGTGCTGGTAAATAATTAAGTTACTGGGCAATGAATTTTATTTCTGAATGTACACTGCAGTCACCCATAGTTACTGTGAATGCAGTAGGCATTCACAGTTATTGAGATCCTCTTCCGCCTTTTTACTGTTTAAACTTTGCTTCGCTTCTCCTCCTACAGTTTTTCTCCGATTTCAACCATTCAACTTTTAAACTATTCAGCTTCTTCTGGAATGGATGGCTATGTCTTTTTGTACTTTTAACTCTTCAACTTTTTAAAATATTCAGCTTTTTCTGCACATTTTCAGCTTTTTTTTTCTCCCATAGGAAATGAATGTAATTCACTAAAATTCCGCTCATTTCAGCTGCTTTTTGACAGCTTACTGCTTCAGCCTACTTTCAGCTAGAAACGCCATTCAACTTTTAAAATGTAGTGATATCTTTCAGCTATTATGGTCTATTTCAGCTTTTTCATATCTTTTACCATTTTCATATAGTACCTCCTTAAAATAATTTTGGCTTTTCAAGAAATTCAGCAAATAACATGCGTTGCTATGGTCGTCAAGGAGGCAGTTATAGAGTGCGCACTCTAGAAATTCAACAAATTCTTCTTCTCCGAACAACTTCTTCTCACTCGCTCAATCTTCAACCTATCCACATAAATTATACATCAAAACGTAGGAATTTTTGTCTGGATTCAGGAAATGTATCCGTCATTGGTGTAGCATTTATAGATTTTTCGCAAATCACCTCAGAGCGACACAAACCCGAAACCTCCCCAATTCATTTCCTATGGAGCGGTTTTGAAAAATGACGTCTGAAAATCCAAAACATTACACGTATTTGCATCGTCCCTACTCCTAAACCGTTTGATTTTCAGGCATGAGACTTTCACATATGAATGTCCCAACCCTTCTGGCACTCACAAAAAAGGAACTTTGTGGATAACTGTTACGGTTTTTCCGCAGGAACAATTTGTTTGGGAGTAGCGAATTTGCAAAATCCTGAAGACGCTTTGGACCTCCATCACCCCAAATGATCCACTTTTTTACATCGTCGCTGTGCCTACACCGATTTTTGTACAAACATAAAAATGAGCAACATAGTCCTCAAAAGCCTGCTGATACTCACAGTGAAATAATTGTTTTGATATCTCTTATACTTTTTCAGCTAGAGCGATTTGTTCGGGACTGTTTTTAGAGGATTTTGGAAATTCCTTAAAAAACCCCTTTAGATCATAATTTTTTACGCCTTTATTAAACTTTTTCCAGCAAAAAACAATAGCTTTTCTTCTTCCCCTATCCGTTACGAACTAAACGCAGAATAAATTACGTCTCTACCATTTAGGGATCAGGAGATATGAAGCATTGTTCGGGGCAAAGTTCTCCATTATAATCCAATGGGACTTTTTGTCACCAAAGTCTCTGCCCTTCGGTAGACTGGCCGCTGCAGGTGTGTCAGTGAGTTTCCATGACGACGGAACTCTGAGGGCCAGAGGGAGAGGATCAATGGGGTACCGCGCGCGAGCTATTTTTAGAAACACAACGTCACGATGACGTCACATCACGTGGTACGCAGTGGGGCAAACTCCGGAAAGCCGCCGTTGTTTCGCTGTAAAAGAGACGTGCGTTAGCCTAGGTTTTACTCGGTAAACGACTGCTTTTTCCAAATCTAAGACCATGGTTTTTAAACATTGTTGCTATGGAACGTGCAACAGCGACTCGAGTTACGCTGATCGGCCGCATATGAAGGATGTTTTCTTCAAGACTGCCAAGGAGAAATGTATGCGCTTGGAACACCGGGGCGGTCGGCCTACACAACAGTTCAACCCGGAAAAAGTTACCAAATTCAAGTACATATGTAGCAATCATTTTGTCGGAGGAAAGGGCACAACCGAAGAACATCCTGACCCAATTCCAGCGACATCAAGTCAAGGTAAGAGTATTTTGGTGGCCGACATGTTAATAAAGTAGCGCCTGCTACCATGACAGCATATAGGCTATCATGGTAGCAGGCGCTAACATGATAGCCTGCTACCAGGCTTACTCAAAAACATTTCAAATGAGACAAACATTAAACATATACCCATTCCTGGACGGTGATTGCAAAAAACAACAAAAAAAAAAAAACGGCCGACGCTGCCATGATCGCCGCGCAGGAAAAAAAAAACAAAGCTTACCGTTCATCAACTCGGCCAGTTTTCCAGTCTTTTTAAGCCCTCGAACCTCAAGCCATCGTTTGAGCTGAAGGTTGGTGTGTTCTTCGACAGTGCGACCAGTAAACCGTGTGCCTGGAACATCGTCTTGGGAAAGTTTAACGGCTGTAAAGTCGGTCATATCCGTTATCCGTGCGTTCTCTCCTGTATGCCCTACCTAAGCGGCAAAAGGGGCGTTGCTCTTGAGACGGTGACGTCACGTGCGCGGTACCGCATTGAGATACAATGGCAACTTTCGACGCTCACCGCAGTTGCTGTGATTAATGTAGGAATCTGAAATTCGCACAGTCACTTCCTCTTGACATTTTAAAATTTTCAAGTGACTTTCAGCTATGTGTCATTTTTCTCTCCCATTTTGGATTTCACATGCTTTTCTATTGGGCCTTTGCTTCCAACAGGACCTGCCATGATGCCCAGACACGACCCAATTGGCCAATACAGCACCACCCACCTGTGGGAAATGGCGCTACTGACCATTTTGGTCAAATGTTGAGTTCTGGGCCCAGATGTGGTGAGGCTGAGTTGCTAAAGGAGGCCAATCTGTCCCATGAACTTTGGTCACGTTTGGTGACATTAAGTATTGGCACCCCTATTTGAGGCACTTCCCAGTACAGGATTTGGACCAAACTGACAGAGTACAATCACCCGGTGATCCTGAGCACAACCATGTTAGCGGCTAATGGTTAGCATGTTGCTAATTGGAAGTAGCTCTAGGAAGCTCGGACAAACTTCTGCTTTACAGAGTCTGTACCTCCTTTATACAGAATGCTCCACAATAAGTTTGGTCCTTGTCACGTAAAGCATCTCCAAGTTAGGAGGTGTCAAACATCCAATGCTTTTTCAATGGGGGGCGAAACCCCTTATACTCCCTAGAAATGCAGGCCCAAATATGGCTACAGTATATTCAAGTTTGAAATTCTACTTCTGCTTTGTTAAACGATTCAGTGTTTAGAATGAGTTAGGAAATGTTTGGTGCCATTCCCTCAGTTTTTTCTTGTAATCATTCAGCTATTGTTCTTTCATGTTCAAATTCTTCAACTCTTTCAAATTCTTCAACTTTTTCAACTTCTTCAACTTTTTCAACTTCTTCAATGCTTTTCAGCTGTTTTTTCTCTTCTTTAAGATCTTCTGCATCTTTTGCTCAATCATTCAGCTATCTGCATTCACAGTGCATTTTCGCAGGAAATGCAAATTTTTCTAGTTTGTGTTTGTTTGACATGTCACATTAAAACAGTAATTTGACAAGCATAAGTCTATAACAGGTTGGCATTATATCGGGCAGTAAATTATTTTAAAAAATCTATTCTCAATGGATTTATGGATTAAAAAGTAATTTTAAGCAAAACGAAAATCAAGTTTAATGTAGCTTATTGGAGTTTGCATATTGCTGTGCTTTTGTAATATCACAACATTCATAAATGTATTTGTTAAATTGGGTCTTTTGATTCTTAGTTTACTTATCTGAACCTTTTTAAGGTAAAGCGCCGCTGAAGAGAACTCCTTGGACCCCAGAAGAAGTGCAGGCTGTGGAAAGACACCTGAATACTTCCATTAAATCTTTCATTGTACATACAACTGCATAACAACACACAAAAAGAAACTCCAACACTGTTAATTTTAAGACAAGAAAAGACATTTCAAGCATCTTTAGATAAACACAGAAAGTGGAACTTTCAGTTATGTTTTTTATATTTTAAGTTTCAAATTACTGTTTAATACACAGAAAGAAACTAGAAAATAATTAAATTTAGGAATCATCTTTGTTTTAAACATGTTTAGTTAAATTCCAGCAGCATACCTGTGGTTTAAGTAAGCTTTTAAGTTGAGCAGATTCAAGATTGTGCTCAATATCTACAACCTATTTTCATTTTTTAAAATGTTTTTTTTTTCTTTAAATGGACTTAATGTGCAGGTGCAACTGTTAGTTTAACACCCTGACACATTTAAGAGACCTGCAAAACATGTTTTTTTTCCCTTAAGTCATTGGATTGCTTTCTGGTTGAAGTATCATAAAAAGTGTTCTGAAATGTTTTGTTTTTGTGTAGTCTTTTTTATGTTAGTGATGACTTACTGATGATTTGGTTTAGATCTAATATGGCTGATTTTAAGAAATAGAAGGAAGGTCCCCAAAAGGTAAGTTGGTATGTGTAAATTATGCAAATGATATGTAAATCTGGTCCCCTTCTGCCATGTTTTTTAGAAAATTAACAAGTCCTCTTGAAGCATGGTCCATACAGGTTGATGACCTTACTTTTGAAATTCAGATATTTGAAGCTGTGTTTAGGGTAATACAGCTTTACATATTGTACCATATTTTTTATGAGTCTGTAGAACCACTAGAAAGGGTGGTCCCCACAAATAATGATTAGAAATGTAGTCCCCACTCCCCACGGAAACCAGTCTGAAACCAGTCTGTGTGCGTGTGCGTGTGTGTTAGGATGCCCTGCTGTATTTAAGTTCTCATTCATAGCATTTGTTTCGATGTCACACTGTGGGATACGCCCCCTGCCGCGTATTCCTCAGAAGCTTATATCTCATTATGCCAGTCCTGATTGGCTAGTGATCGCGACGTCTGCGTCACCCCTCCTATTAGTAGCCTTGCGCTACGACGCTACGTCATTCAAAAACCTCTTCTTGCTTCGAGGCACATCTCAAGAGCAGTCTAGCTTAACGGTCCACGGTGGGGGTACTTAAGCTAACCCCCTTGACAACGGGCGCTAGCTGCTACCGCTCCAGCCTTCACCATAGTCTGGAGCACGGTTCGCCAATATTAGCATGCCAGCTAATATCCGTTCTGATCTGTCACACCAGTCAGCTCAGATTTTCACTTCGGCTAGCACACCAGCTACCGAAATTAATCCTGCTTCTCCTCACACCAGTGGAGGCGGCAGCACGGAGGCTCGCATTTGTGGCTGCGGAAACAAAATTTCGAGCAAGGACCCACACCAGGTGTGCTCGCAATGTCTTGAGCTGGAACATGCCCGCCTGGCAGTGGAAGCCCCAGGCTCATGTGCGGACTGTTCCCACTTCACGATGAAGAGCCTCTGGAGACGGCTAGCGCGCCAAGCTAGCCTCTCCGGCAAAGACCCGTGTCTGTCTTCGTGTGGGCCGCTGCCCAACGACGACGACAGGCTCGAAGAAGATGTCACCCACGGACCAGACGCCACGGCCAGCTTGGGTTCCCAGGCAGATTTGACTCTCGCCCGCGGAAGACGTCTTGGTGCTGGACTACGAGGATGAAGATGACGCCATCTCGGAGCTCCTCATTTCAGAGGAAGACGACGATGATGACGGATTCTTCATCCCGAGCCCGCAGGCTGCAAAGCCGGACCCTGACGTGTGGGATGAGATTACCGTGATTACGAACCTCTGCCTCCGCGTACAGCCCTGCGCAGTCCAAGCCACGGGAAAATCCATGGGGATGATGGTGTTGCAGGAGAGAGCCAGGTGGCTCAACCTGACCAACCTGTCGGGCCGAGAGAAGGAGGAGATCTTGGACATGCCAATCATGCCGGAAGGCATGTTCGGGTCCGCGCTGGACGAGGAAGCTCGAGGATACGGCGGCTGTTCCTGTCCCTGCAAGTTGCGCAAGCACGCACACATGTTCGAGAATAAACCCCGTTCTCCTGTCGCATCCAGACCTATGGTCGAGGGCGCAGATGGAAAAAAAAATGCAAATAAACGGTCCGATCACACCACTGCTCCTGCGGGATACACCTTATCCCCGCAGTCAGCAGGGTGGGACTGGTTCCGTGATGCAGTCATCTCCCTGCGCAGGCGCAGTAACGTCCACTCGCGACGTCCCTGCCCCGCCACTAGGGGGCCCCGTAAGTCTGCCTTTGAGGCCGGAGGGAGACCCAGTAATGACGTCACTCTCCGCCCAAAGAGACAGATGGGCTTCCCTCACGACGTCAGCCTGGGTTCAGCGGACCGTGACACGGGAATACCGGCTTCAGTTTGCCAGAATTCCCCCTCGCTTTTCGGGCATAGTTCCCACTCAGGCACGGGGAGAATCTGCTCGCGCGCTGCAGGAGGCAATCTCTGCGCTGCTGAGGAAAGGAGCGATCAGTCCTGTCCCCGCGGAGCAGAAACACAGCGGCTTCTACTCCAGGTATTTTCTGATCCCGAAACGGGGAGGGAAAGGAATTCGCCCTATCCTGGTCTTGAGAGCTCTGAACGGTTATCTCCGGAAATACAAATTCAGGATGCTCACACACGCATCCCTGGTGCGTCTGGTGCGTCGAGGCGACTGGTTCACCTCGATCGACCTGAAGGACACGTATTTCCATATTTCTGTGTACCCACCACACAGGAAATATCTGAGATTCCCTTTTCGGGGCGTCTGTTACGAATACAAAGTGCTCCCATTCGGGCTCTCCCTGAGCCCGAGAGTGTTTGTGCGCTGTACCGAAGCGGAGATTGCTCCGATGAGGAAGCAGGGTATCCGCTTGGCCACATATCTGGACGACTGGCTCCTTCTGGCTCGGTCACAGAGGGAGGCGGTGACGCACACACAGATACTCGTTCGACACCTGCTCGATCTGGGTTTTGGGCTGAACCACGAAAAGAGTGTTTTAGCCCCGACACAGAATATCATCTTTCTGGGTCTGGAGCTGAATTCGGTCTCGCTCACCGCTCATCTGTTCTCAGACAGAGTGCTCAGGCTGAGGTCCTGCATCGCCTCATTCTGTCTGCTCAGGGCAGTCCCTTTCAGATTGTGCCTGTGGCTGCTAGGTTTGATGGCTTCCGTCATTCTGGTTGTTCCCCTCGGCCGTCTGCATATGAGAGGATTTCAGCGCTGGGTAGCCGCACTCAGGCTTCATCCCGCGCGTCACGGGGCGCAACGGGTGGTTGTCACCTCGGAGTGCATCAGGGCGCTGCGCCCTTGGCGCCGTCCAACTTCTTCAGAGCAGGGTGTGCCGCTGGGTCCGATTGTGTTACCAAAGGTGATCACGACGGACGTGAGCATGTCAGGATGGGGTGGAATTCATGAGGGTCAGTATGTAAGAGGCCTATGGAGCCAGAACCTCCGACAGTTCCACATAAATTATCTGGAGCTCTTAGCGGTGTTTCTCTCGCTGAAGCGCTTCCTCCCGCTCATCAGCGGTTGTCACGTCCTTGTGAGAACCGACAACAGTGGCTTACATCAACCGTCAAAGGGGATTGTGTTCCTTTTGGTTGCATGCATTAGCTCACAAGCTGATTTTATGGAGCAGCAAGCATCTCCTTTCACTCAGAGCTACCCATGTACCGGGGGTTCTGAACTGCGGGGCGGATATGCTGTCCAGAGGCGCCCCATTATACAGGGATTGGACTCTGCCCCCAGCAATGGAACGGGTGTGGTTCCATTTTGGCAGGGCAACAGTGGACCTGTTCGCTAGGGCTGGGTAAAAAAATCGATTTAATCGATGTTGGATCGATTCCAGTAAAATTTTACAAAATCGATGTGTAGGTAATGAGATCGATTAGTTTTATAGTGACGTGAGTCACGTTGACGTTCAAGAGCGGGCGTGGGCAAATGCAAAATGGCCGACGCAAGTAATACACCGCTCAGCAAGCCCTCCCAACTGAAGTCTGATGTCTGGAATCATTTTGGATTTAAAAGAACTAAAAAGAGGATGTGCTGGATAAAACTAAAGTGGTTTGCAAGATCTGTCAAGCGGAGGTCAGTTATTGTAGAAACACTACAAATCTCCGAAATCACCTGACAAGGTATCATGCTAAGCTAACATCCGACAACAAACCTTCCGGAGCTAAACAAATGAAATTGAGGGACTCGCTTGCATTACCAGCAGATTCTCCGCGGGCCATTAAGATAACAGAGGCCATCGCAACTTTTGTGTGCAAAGATTTACGCCCCTACTCGGTAGTGGAAAATGAAGGCTTCAAGCGGCTCCTTCATGTGCTCGAACCACACTACGTTATGGTGCAACGCAAACATTTGACAGAAACTGTTATCCCCATGATGTACACGCGAGTGAAAGACGACATCCAAATGAAAATGCAATTAGCAGAGAGAGTCGGCATAACTTGTGACACATGGACATCGCTGTCAACTCAATCCTACATGACGGTGACTTCCCACTACATCGATAACGAGTGGCGCCTCGCGTCTTATGTGCTGCAGACCACCGAAGTTACTTCGAGCCACACCGCTGCAAATCTAGCCGAAATGTTGACGGGGGCAATACAGAAATGGGGGCTGACCAGCAAACAACCAGCGGTTGTTACGGACAATGCTGCAAATATGGTTCGTGCAGTGGAAATAACGCAACTGATGCATGTCGGCTGCTTCGCGCACACTCTGAACTTAGCCTCACAAGCAGGTCTAAAAATCCCCGCTGTGTCACGTCTGCTTGCTCGTGTGAGGCGTATAGCAGCATTCTTTCGCCGAAGTACAACGGCAAGCTACATACTGAAAGAAAAACAGAAGCTGCTTCAACTACCAGCGCACAAACTAACACTTGACGTGGTGACAAGATGGAACAGTGCACTGGACATGCTGGAGCGCTTTTTGGAGCAACAACCAGCCATCTCTGCTACTCTCCTTTCTCAAGACGTGCGCAGGAATGAAAAGGATTTGTGCACCCTAACAGAGGAAGATGTAACAACTGCTGAGGATTTGGTCCGGGTGTTGAAACCTATGAAAGAAGCTACGTTGGCGATGTCGGAGGACAAGCAGCCAACTCTTTCCGTCATCGCCCCACTGCTCGCCCTGCTTCAGGATGCCTTCACCCCCAGCCTAGAAGACAGCGCTGTAGTCAGGGACTTAAAAGCTGCTGTAAAGAATAACTTGGGGACAAGGTATGTATTTTTATTTATTTTTTACTTTATGTGCCTTTTTTTAGTTTTTCAGTTGTAGGAGTCAGTGACCATATTCCATCATGTACTTATCCTCACTCAAACTGTTACACCTTTTTTCCAAGATATGATGGACAAAAGGACACCTTGTATGCAGCTTCCGCGCTGGATCCTCGCTTTAAGGCCCTTCCATTCCTGTCTGCTTCAGAACAAAATGACACCTTCTCCAGGCTGCAGGCTGAGGCTGCCACTGCTGCACGTGATGTAAGTATTTAGAAATGTTTTAATTTAATAAGAGTGTTTTTACTGATGATTAAAAGATTGGATTAGAAAGAACATTACTTTTTGCTCAATCTTTTTTTTCTGTCCAATTCAACAGCAAGATGGTGGCAATGATACTGATAAAGAAGCTGAGGATACTTTGCCCAAGAAGCCAAAGAAATCCAGCACCTTGGAGTCTCTCCTTGGGACAGTCTATTCAACAACAGTAAAAGATCAGGGACTGAAAACTCCAGCAATAAGGGCTGAAGATGAAGTTAGAAGATACAAAGCTGAAAATCCTGCTGGGCTGAATGAAAATCCTTTGATCTGGTGGAAGTTAAACCAAAGGGATTATCCACTGTTGGCTCGCCTTGCAAGGCATTATCTTTGTGTCCCAGGGACCAGTATTGCATCAGAGAGGGTATTTTCAACAGCTGGTGACATTGTCACTGCAAAAAGGAGCTGCCTAAGCACAGATCATGTGAATGAACTTATTTTTCTCCACAAGAATCTCACAATTAATGAGAAGTGAAAAGAAAGACAACAATTTGACTTAGCAGTTCAACTTATTTTGTATTTATTTGCCAGTATTTTTTGGCCCTTAAAATAGAAAATCTCTTGATGCAAATTGCAGTGTTTAGTTAAAAAGTAAATACTTTTATTTATACAAATTTGCACTTTTGAGACAGTTTTGTTTACAAGTCTGCACTTTGTTTGCACTTTGTTTAATGTGAAGTGGAAAAAATAAAATACATGTGTATTTCGCAACACAGTTGAGCCACTTTTATTATTGTAAGAGCAGATCGAATCGAACTTAATCGAAATTAATTGATTCATAGATGTATGAATCGAAATCGAATCGATTCAGGACTTTGGTCAAAATACCCAGCCCTACTGTTCGCCTCCAACGAGAACACTCAGTGTCCGCTGATCTCGATGCGCGATCAGGACGCACCGCTCGGCGTGGACGCACTGGCGCACAAGTGGCCTCACGTTCTGTTGTACGCTTTTCCTCCGCTGGCTTTGATTTCCCCCACTCTCGCCAGAATGAGGGAGCATCGCCACTCGCTGATCCTGATAGCTCCACATTGGCCAGCGATGCACTGGTTAGTGGAGGTATATCAGCTCCTGAGAGGACAGCCTTGGCAACTCCCGCTACGGGTCGACATGCTGTCTCAGGTGAAGGGGACGGTGTTTCACCCTCACCCAGAACACCTAAAACTATGGGCCTTGCCCATGAGTGGTATAATTTGAACACAGCAGGGTTGCCTCAGAATGTTATACATACCATTCAGAGCGCTAGAGCTCCCTCCACCAGGTACCTATATGATTGCAAATGGAGCAATTTTGAAAGATGGTGCTCTGACAGGGATTTTATCCCTTTTCAGTGTCCCGTTGGGGAAATTTTGTCATTCTTGCAAGAGCTGATTGACAAAAGAATGTCTTTCTCCACAATTAATGTTTACCTGGCAGCTATTTCCGCATGCCACGTGGGCTTTGAGGGCAAAACGGCCAGCCAACACCCCTTAGTGGGCCGTTTTATGAAGGTAGCGCATAGGCTTCTGCCGGTGACCAGATCCCTGGCACCTCCATGGGACCTGACAAGGGTACTGGATGGCCTCGCGAATCCTCCATTTGAACCTTTGGAGGAGGCTGATCTGAAGCATCTGTCCCTCAAGACAGTTCTGCTGTTAGCATTGGTATCTACTAAACGTGTAGGTGTCCTCCATGCTCTGTCGGTGAACCCCTCCGTCGCCATCTTCGGTCCAGGAGATGCTAAGGTCTCACTGCAGCCCAACCCAGCCTTTGTACCTAAAGTGGTGGGCTCGTTTTCTCCCATTAAACAGGGGCAAGCCCATCTCTAAGCAACGGCTCTCCCACTGGATTGTGGGGGCAGTTGCGCTGTCTTATACAAGCCAGGGTCTCCAGGCCCCGGGTGGTCTACGGGCCCACTCCACTAGGGGCTTGGCGACGTCCTGGGCCCTCTTTAGGGGAGTGCCCATTCAGGACATATGTGCAGCAGCGAGTTGGTCTTCACCGCTCGCTTTAGCTCGGTTCTATAAACTGGATGTCTCAGTTCCTAGTGTGGCCTCAGCTGTTTTGGACTCTGAGGCATTACTGGGGCAGGCACATCCGAGTACTGGGGGTCCCTAGAGATAAGAAGTCTGGCAATACGGGAGTCTCCATATCCCATAGTGAGACATCGAAACGAATACTATGAATGAGAACTATAGGTTACTGGCGTAACCCCGGTTCTCAGAGTAGCATAAGTGAGATGTCTCACCAGACAACCCTTCTTGCTGGGGCGAAGCGAGAAGAGGTACTTATTTCGAATGACGTAGTGTCGTAGCGCAAGGCTACTTATAGGAGGGGTGACGCAGACGTCGCGATCACCAGCCAATCAGGATGGCGTAATGAGATATATGCTTCTGAGGAATACGCAGCAGGGAGCGTATCCCATAGTGAGACATCTCACTGATGCTACTCTGAGAACCGGGGTTACGCCAGTAACCTATAGTTCCATTTGTTTGTTTCCCCGTTGTCTAGGTTACTCTGCATAGTTCTGCGTCCCTCTGTGTTTTCCTCTGTGTTGTGTTCCCCGTGTTGCTGTTGCCCTGAGTTCTGTTCCCAATCCCGAGTTTCCTGTAAGTCTTCTTTTAATTAAAATCTCATTTTTGCACCATGCGCTGTCCTCCACCTCATTGCCGCCTATGACCTCGCCGCAAAGCAGTGTTGTAGTACTCGAGTCCGAGACTCGAACTCGAGTCCGAGTCATTAGCTAAATTTAGACTTGTGACTTGACTTGGACTTGAGCACTGATGACTTGAACTTGGACTCGGACTCCTACATTCAGATCATTCTGACTCGGAAATTGAGAAAAAGACTCAACTTTTTTTATATCATTAGGCTATAATTTTAATATGTCATTAGAATATTATTTGGTGTATGATTTTAATATCTAAATGGCGTACCGCGCATGTGACGTCACCATCTCATGAGCAACGCCCCTTGCCGCTAAGGTAGGGCAAACAGTGTGAGAGCGCACGTAGCAACCAGCCATTACACATGCAACAGATACAACGATATGACCGACTTTTCCGCTGTTAAACTTTCACAAGAGGATGTCCAGGTGCCCATTTTACTGGTAGAACTGTGGAACAACATACCAACGTTCAGCTCAAATGATGACTTTAGTGTCGAGGTCTGAAAAACAGGCCGAGTTGATAGAAAGGTAAGTCGATGTTTTTCTCCTGCTCGGCGTTCATGGCGTCATCAGCCGTTTTTTTTCTGTTTGTAGTCACCGTCCAGGAATCGGTATAAATTGTCCGGCCCGCCGAACAATTTAGTCCGGTCCGGTGGCCAAATGCATTATCATTATCAAACGGCTGTATCTCCTCGCAGCATCGACCGATCTGCACCAGACTTTTTGTGAGTCATGGGGGAACACTGCCGAACGCGTTTGTGGGAATCATAGCTAACAAGGAGCTCATGTGTGCTGCTCATTTATCTACTCCCATGGCGCATAGATTTACCGATGTCATATATCCTGGCTGTCCGTTACATGCTGCTTTTGCGACAATGACATCCCGTTATTTCGACATTGAGGTCTAATTAAATACATAAACGCTTGTCTTTGCAAGGGTTAATCGTGTGTTAAAAGAATTATTTGTTTAATTGTTCGAGTCGGCTTTCTGAGAAACTATTACGCGACCGAAGTGTCGGGAAACAGTCATGTCTAAATAGCGGACAGTGGCGTAGGAATAGGGGGGGGGCAAGGGGGGCAAGTGCCCCCTCACTTTTTGGACGGGGGGGGGGAGGGGGCAAAAGGTATGTTTTGCCCCCCCACTTTTGAGATAAAATTAAATTTTAACTTTTTCCATTATTTTGATAAATACAACAATGAGAAAGCTATCAATATCAGCAAGAAGTATTTGGCTACCCTATTAATTGATAGTGTTACTGTCATTGAATTCAATTCTTATTAATTAATTTGTTTTCTCTTAATTCAATTTTTAATTACTTGAAGTCTAGTGGTTATTTCATTATCTTTTTAATGTTCAAATTCATTATTATTATAATTATTTAGGGCTGGGCAACGATTAAAATATTTAATCGCGATTAATCGCCATGATTAATCGCGATTAATCGCGATTAATCGCATTGTATTTACAAACTCCAAGAAAGAATTCAAAAGTAGTGTAAAGAGCACTTTTATTTTAATGTTCTGCTGCCATATGAACAAAAGTGTTGTAACATTTGTAGCACTTATTTTATACTGGATATTTTCAACCCATCTATTGAATTTAGTGCCCTAGTTGATCTTTTCTTCATAAGAGAACAGCAAGCACTGCAGCCAAAATATGGCCTTTTTTGACCTGCTGTATATTAGCCAGTCCCTAAGCTTGATGTATCATGAAACTGTTGACCTTTTGGGTTTTGTGGTTTTTATTTTATTATTACAATTAAATAATAATAATAATAATAATAACAATAATAATAATAATAATAATGTTATGTTCAGTGTTTTTTCGCTAATCCACCTCTTATATATTTCAATCCTTATGTAATTTTGTCTGTGTTGTGTGCACCTGCCTGTTGCTTTAATCCTATACATTTCCCCGTCGTGGGATAAAAAAAGGATTAGCTAATGTTATCTTATCTTAAATAACACTTTTTAATATATGTACTGGGTTCTTTCAAGGTCTTAATTACATGTTATGTGTGGGCTCCAGTAACATCCATCCATCCATCCATCCATCCATCCATCCATCCATCCACTGATCTACCTGGATGTTCCCTGGAGGACTGAAACGCCTCAGTCAGAGACATCAGTCTGTGGGTCTGTCGGGGCAATGAGAGAAGTTTCGTCTCCTCTCTCCGTTTCTGGGGCTCGACGTTTTCATGTTTTTTCACGTGCTTAGATAAATTTGTTGTGTTTCCACTAAAATGAACCGGCTTTTTACAAAACATACAGCTTGATTTCATTTACGGTATTAAAATAAAGCCAAACGGTGCTACTTCCCTTGTTCATGTTTTTTCACTGCTGCGGTCTCTCTCCGCTGTTTGTGTATTAAGCTTGTGTGAGAGCTGAGTGGGCGGGCCAGGCTGAGCCTGCGTGCTGATTGGCTGGCGCCGCTGAGCCATGTACGAGAGGGGAGGGGGAGAGTGCTTCCGTGACAGCGCGCTGCAGTCAGCGCGCCTGCTGACTGACACTGACTGAAAGCATGCGAGCAACATGCGTTAATGCGCGATAAAATAAATATCGCCGTTAATAGTCTAATGAATTAACGCGAAATTAACGCGTTAACTTGCCCAGCCCTATAATTATTATAATTATAATTATTATTATTATTATGTTTAATATGGGTTAAACATTAGTACTCTTAGTATGTGTAAATTGTTTATATCTTGTATGACTATGTACCGTTTACTGGGACCTAGTTAATAAGTAACATGTGTGGGCATCTTCTCGGTATCCAACTTTTATGAGTCTGTCCACTTAATGACCTCTTGACTAATGCGCTATAGTCACTTCCTTTAAAACCATTAAGACAAAGAAGACAAGATTTAAACCAAGACCTAGGATAACCTGAATTTTTACAGGAACCCACCGATTCCCAGCGTAGTAAGTTATATTATTTTTATTATCAATAATTGTTATGTCAAAACCATTTTACTCTGAAATCAATATTGGTAACTTTAAAGGGGAACTCCGGTCAACAAGGAAAAATCAGGGGATCATTAGCTATACCTAAAACTAATACGTTCGTGGTTATTTAATGAATTTAGCGTTAATCACATCTCCTCCTTGCTCACATAAATCACCGCTTCACCTTATCCTTATCCTGTAATTTACTGCAACTCACTGTGATTTTTCAAGCTGTATGCAAACAAAATGTCGTTCTGTACGTACTCTGTGCATACAAAATGACAAATAAATTTGTCTAATCAATAAGAAGGAAAAAAAAACATAAATTGTCGTCTGGATCACTGTGTATGGGGGCGGTCATTACTGCCCAATGGGCAGTAATGGCCTGACATCACATCCTGTGACGTGGATAAGCGGAGAGCCGACGGCAGTTAGCCGCGCATTAGCAGCTGTAGGAGCTGTTGGACACAGCTGCGATTAACAACAATTATTTCGGATTTCCAGAGGACTTCACCATTGAAATTCGCGAGAGCTATTGTTGAAGCAACAATGCTCACGTGCATGGCAGTTGGATGTAACAAACATCGGGTAATAGTGGAAAAAACTTTTTTTTCACCTTTCCAATTCATCATCCACCGGGAAGAGGGAGGATTTGCCAACGTATATACAGTATGTGTGTATATATATATATATAAATAAAATTGCTTCTCCACAACTGGGTATATATCCAAACAGCTAAATTTGTCTCTCTTGTAAGCAAAGCAATACGACAATAAGGAAAGTGTAGTAGTAGCAGCCCTTTTTTCAGGCACCTGACAAACACTGTGCAGCAACAGGTTTTTGTGGGCTACCATGTTTTGCTCTGTTAAGCCAGAGAAAATTTAATTTCAAGAAAGCTAAGTTAGTTTTTTGTCTTTAGGGAAATTATTCTTCACTTTTATCAATATAGGTAGTCTAACTATTGCCATGATGCAGGTTTCACAAATGCACAAGGTTTTATCGTGTGAAAACGCTTCAATCTGGTTGTCACTGCCTTTGGATGGACCTATATTGTAGCTTGCTTGATGAGCTTTAGCTAAAAAATAAGTGAACTCTAAGAATCTTACACCTGGACTAAAAATGGAAAGCCTGTTGTTCATGCCAGGAATCACAGTCAACACTGGGGGCTGAGCACCCCTAAAGGTCAGATCCTAGAATCGCCCCTGGTGCTCACTGTTGTGAAGCCCACTTATTTTATATGACTTTGGTCTTAAATATTTTTTAAAGTCGCTTGTAAATTTTGTTAGTTGCGGGTTGCATTTTTTTTTGGGCTTGTTTCTGAAAGTGAAGTCAATTGTTTGGAGTCTAAACTAAGTGACGCTGAAATATCCCTCCGCCTCATAACGCACTGCAGCTCTTCGTGACAGCAGGAGCAGAGTAAACTCAGAATGAAAAGATGAGTTTTATACTCATCTTCTAACATTGCAGAACCCAACCCATAAACCATACTTTAATGCTTATTTGTTGTCTTTTTAGTAGTTCTTTGTTTGGTAAATACCTCCTAAATGTTGAAAAGATAATGATGTTAAATAAGGGTGCATTTCACTTTTCCTTGCCTATGGACCCAAAAAATGTTTTGGTTCACTCCGCTCGCCATTTGGCTATGATACCTTATTAATCTTATTTGCCCCCCCCCCCACATTTTAAAACCTTCCTATGCCCCTGGCGGACCCTTTTAGTCAGGCTCGGGTTCGGACTCATTAATAGCTTAATTTGTCGGGCAGGGTCGGGTTAGGGCCTGATTGCCAGGGGTCCGGGCCAGGCCTGAAATTTTAGGCCCGTGCAGGCCTCTAATAGGGAAGCTCACTGCGCTATTTGTGTGTTGTTAACCACCCCTTTCAGGTAATCGTGTTACATTAAATATCAGTAATTTGTGTTGTCAGTTATGGTTGTCAGTTTGTCTGTTGTACTTGTCAGTTTGCCAGTTACGTTGCCAGTCTGTCAATTTGTCTGTTAGTTGTTTCTATGACGACACGACGTGGCTAGCTTTATTTTCTGTGAACCAGAGGGTGCTGTTAAGTAATTTAATAATTAATTTTTTAATTGCTTTCTGTATTTATTTTTCTAATTTATTTAATTTGTAAACAAAGCCCAAATTGTATTAAATAATTTTAAAGACGTATTATCAAAACCACTATACGATCACATGTCACAAAAACAATGTCAAAACACAGAGTGACTAGTGGACCAGTAGGGAAGCTCACTGCACTATTTGTGTGTTGTTGACCACCACTTTCAGTAAATGGCATAAAATCCAATGCCCTAGCGTGACTTGGCCTAAAGTAGAATATGTTACACCAAAGGCTACAGCAGCAGTCCGAACATAAAAATGTTAATTCATGTCTGGTTCCAGGTTTCTGTCAAAAAAAAGTTCCTGTGCCATTATGATTATGATAGAAATATAGACGTCAGAGGATATGACAGCAGCTACCTTATATTGTGACCACACTGTGATGTACAAGAATAAATATTTTAACCAAACTGTTTCTGGTGGCTTTTTACTTTGTAAATTAAATGAAAAGTAATATTTAACCTGTGACGTAATGATCATTATTAATAGTTGAGGAGGTCAGGGAAATTTTTGACAAAAACCTGGCCCCGGATATTAACTGACACTTTTATGTTCGTATTGCTGGTGTAACTTTAGGCGCAACATCTTCTACTTGAGGCCGTGTCAATCTTTGAAAAAGCAACAGCGCCTCACAGGATAAAACAGTCAGAAAATACGGTGGTCAGGACATGGTGTAACAACGGCGGCTGAGGCAGTACCATCATTATTTAAAAGGGCTTTCGTGTTGCCCGTCTCTGATGTCTCTCCCAGTGTCTTTTGCTCACAAGTCAGAGGGTTTAGTCGGCACTGCAGCTGGTTTTAGCTTTTTTTATTTTTGTTTTGAAGTTACAGCCAACAGTGACACTGTGTGGTATTGTCTAGACTTACGCCGGTCAAAACGCAATATGATAAAAAACAACTCGGGTAATGTTAACCATCCCATCTTTAACTCTGTAGGTTCCAGTCCAGAAGGACCTAACCACGTCAGCAATCCAGCATGGACTGCGCAGGTGAAAAAATGGCAACCTCCATGGGTGAAAAAGATTACAACGAGCATACAATTGTTGAAGTAATTATGAGTTTTTACATATCAAACAATTTATAACTTAATAGTAAAATTAAAACACATTTAGGCCAACATGTTCAACTAATCACGGATCCCTTTAAAATACAACAACCTAATTATTTTAGAAGTGTTTAAAAGAAAATATTGTCCAGTATCAGTACCAAATCACTAAATTGTTGAGTTTGAAGTTTTATTTATTAATGTTACATTTTATTTTGTTTTACAAGAAGAGATTTTTTAACGAAATAGTTGTTTGCATAATGCTGTCTTGATCCAATCCATTTTTTGAGATGTTACATATTTACAAGTTGATACATTTTCTTTAGGCCCCTGTTCTAAAAAAGCATTGTAGAACAATCTATTGTAATTTTTAAACTTTTTATTATTATTATTATTATTATATGACTGCCACATCACCAGGATCTGGTGGTATATTTTCTTTAGGCTCCTGTTCTAAAAAAGCATCGTAGAACAATCGTAATGTTTAAACTTTTTATTATTATTATTATTATTATTATTATTATTATTATTATTATATGACTGCCACATCACCAGGATCAGTAAAGTTCAGCTGATTTCACACATTCAAACAGGGAGCCTCTGAAAAACTATCCCTTTGTCCAAAAACAGTCCAAACATCAAACTTAATATTTCCCAAAAGCTGAAAACCTTTTGCATCTCTGATGCCTTAAATCATCAAATATATGTTAAATGCAACTTTTCTCTCTAAACTAATAAATGTGTTCCGTGTAGAAATGTGTTTTATGTGTTTCTTGCTGTTTGGTTGGGAGTGGACATGAGCTTAAAACTAGTTTGTAGTTTTCACACTGTGAAAATGTGTAAGTTCAAGTTATTGTTTCTTAATCACATCAGACAGATCAATGTTATTATGATTAAATATCCTCAAACCAGACAAACACATTCACAATCCTGGATTAAGGAACCTTTTCTATTCCAGTATTCTGTCTCCACTTTGCTGTTGATTTCTGTGAAGCGCTGGATGTTGAAGCGGTGTTTTGTTTGTTCCTCACAGCCCACACCGTGGAGTTTCCAGCTGATGGATCCCCACTGCTGACGGGAAACCTGGACGATGGTAACGATCTCCGTGACTTTGTCGGTTCTCAACAGTTGTCTGATGAGGTTGTTTCGGAGGCTAAGGGAGTGGTCAAGGATGGAGGAAAGTCTGAGAAGTCCAGTTATAGTGCTCTTCTGGATGCTGCTGAGTGTCAGGGCTTGTCTAGCAAAGAGTCGTTAGATTTTAACTGGAGCTCTCCGGAAGAAGGGGGATGTTCTCCCAACGTCCGATTCCTTTGGAGCCCAGAAGAGCATTTTGGATGTCTTGGCGACACTCCACCTGGAGGGTCCACCCCCTTATATCATGGATCTTTTGGAGACGACTCGTCTCCCTTGACATCTTCCCCCTGCATCTCCGAAAAGAGGAGTAGGGAGGAAGATGCTGAGGAGGAGCCTGCCTCCAAGAAGACTTGTGAGAGGATCCTTCAAGAGAAGCTTTCCCTTGAAAAGCCCACTCCCTCTGGAATAAGCTTCCCCGGACAGACCGACCCTGAAGAGGACTTGGAGGACTCTCAGCCTTCAACATCTTGGGGGAGCACTTGGGGACGCACCATTGGCTGGTGGTATAGGCCCAAGTGTGACGCTGATAGTGACTCTGATTAGAACTGTGATCCCTGAAGGCTGAGGGACAGTCCGGAGATCATTGCTTTCTTAACTGTGTATAAAGTTAATCACTTTCTATCAGGACTGGTGAAGCCTTCAGTAGTGCCTTGCACTGAGGGTTTTCTTTTTCCATCTGCTAGATTTAGTTTTTAGATGTTAAGGAATCTAGCAGGACTGGTGAAGCCTTCAGTAGTGCCTTGCACTGAGGGTTTTCTTTTTCCATCTGCTAGATTTAGTTTTTAGATGTTAAGGAGTCTAGCAGGAGTTTTGCTAAAAGGAGTGGGACCACAGAGCTGGAAGTAAATTAAAATCTATAAGGAAAGCGAGGACGCAGGTTGATAATCTGTAAGTGGTGAGTTGACGCTGCTGGGAACAAAATGAAATCTATATGGCATGCGTTAATGCAGCAGGGTATAAATTCAAGTCACGAAGAAGGCGTAGTTAGCCATTAGCGTAATGGCTCTGAGACTCAGGCGGTTATGGCGGCAGTGGTACTCTCCTTTTACAAGCCTGATTTCACCTGTGTTGTCTTCATATTTGTCATTGAATGCTGTGCTGGACTGAGCCTCTATGGACTTTGGGGTGATGGAAGATGCCGACGAGATCTGCGGTGACACAAGTAAAGGTCCATCATCTGGGCTGCTGACTTCATACAATCTGATGAAAAGGTGAGGAAATGTTCAGAAAATATAGACAACTATCCTAATTTAAATATAAAGCAAGTATAGCCGGCTAGCTCACCTATTTATTCATTTAGGATTGCGCTGGAATTAGGAAGGCAGAACTCCCGTTTGAGATCCAGGACTTCAGTACTGGTGAAGAGCTTCCTAGGGACACCTGAAGATAGGATAGAGAGGCCAGATGGAGAGCATGTGCAGGAAGTTAAGTTATTAAGCTAACACACAGTTCTTAGATGTTGATGATACAAAGAAAAGTATAATGTCATCATTCTATAAATGGTATCTGGATCAAACCAGTTTCTGTCCTTGTATTTCTATCAGGACCCTGCAGAACTCTTGCATCTTTCTACACCACCAATCAGAAGCAGGAAGAGAAAACAATGATCTCCAGGAAGAAAGTAAGAAACCATCTAATGTGACGACATCCCAACTGTACATGAAGTTAAGCCAGAATGTAAAAACTAGATGGATTTCTTTTGTGTGGTCCTGTTTTCTGTTTTTCTTAAATTGTGCTGACGGACAAAGAGACTCCTGGATAGGTATCGAAATATTCTAAAAAAGAACTGAACGAAAGTCTGGTTGGCTCCAATTTAAGCCTCTTTGCTGCTCTGGAAATGATGGTTTATTAGCAGTGGTGGGCACAGCTAAATAAATCATTACCTTTTGGGTTTATTGTTGTAACATCAATATAATGTGCACTATTGTGACTAGAAAAGCATACATAAAAAGATCAGCTTCATCATTGAAGATACATCTTTTCCTATTTTATACATGCTGGTTAAATGTCCCTTGAGGATTGCCGTAAGGCAGTAAGTTGCCTGGTAATTTGTAGGAAGGGCTGGAAAAAAATGTCCGCTGAGCCATGCAGCTACCCAAAAGCCCAGCTCCGGGCCTAGTGTCTTTCCACCTCGGTGCCAGTAACTAACCGCCGTCTCCGTTTCGGCTCCCAATGCTCAAAAACAGAGGATTCGCTCAAAAACAGAGCAATGGGAGCCCACCGCATCATAGTGAGAAAAAGACAGGCAAGACAAAAACAGCAAACTATTAATGTTTTTTGTGGAGCCGTGCCTCTTACTGTTACGTAGATGTCTGTGTACAGAGAGCTAGGATAGTGACGTAAACGGCAGACGAATATTTTGTTGTGAATGTTATCGTACTAACAGTTATCAAAACCCAATAAAATGGACAATAACTGGTCCGCAAAACAATTTTTAAACCTAGCTTGGGTGATAATGGAATGGAGAAAAAGTTAGCCCTGCAATTATCTATTTTCATATCATCTTATCTGTGCCCACCACTGTTCATTAGTGAGACACGATTTCTCTGTTCTGACTCTTAGTTCTAATGTTTTATGAGCCCAGATTACTCTTAGGTTTGTATTCTGATCACTGTACTGGTTGTTCATGTTCTGTGGGTTCAGTGGGTTATTCTGGTTCAGGTACTTCTTCATGATCAGTGGCAGTGTTTACATGTTATGATTTTTATCATCTCAGGGGCATGGTCTTGCAGGTATCAGGGTCTGGGTCCTAAACCATGTTGCCTGCTGAGAGCCGTAGTCCATAGGGACATTTTATAGCCCAACATTAAAAATAGTTATTAAATGTGTTCGGAACTAAAAATTATCTTTATAACATTTAATACATTGCCTGAATTCACACTACATAAAACTTTACCAAAAAGACAGATATCAGAGGCACTCAAATTGAACAAGATGAATAAGTGATTGAAGCTGTGTTTGAATCAAATTCAGGAAATTATTTTAGCATAACAGGTTTAGTGGCAAAGAAGACTACTTGAAAAACTATAAAGGGTGCCTGTGCCTGTCTCCAGCTGTCAATGGGCGAGAGGCGGGGTACACTCTGGACAGGTCGCCAGTCTTTCGCAGGGCACTTCATTTTCCTATTTTTTTTCCTGCTAAATCACTGCTGTATTTCCTAAGGAGTTTTGATGCTTCGTGCTTTAATAGTTCCCAATTAAGACGGGAGGCCTTTTTACTGGAGGGTTTCCTCCCAAAATGTGAAATTAAAGCTTCTAATTTTATACAGACCTCGTTTTTTTTAAAATGCTGCTACTGAGTCTTATTTACTTGTTACTGTAATAAGGTTTACAGTATCAAATAAAAAGGGGTTAAAATGGATGAATATATATCATTGTTCAATTTTGCTCGTTTTACTTTGGACATTTTCCGGACTTTTCCATGACCCATGCAGCCCAGTTACCTCCAGTCATCTCTCCATCCTAGATCACTTCCACCTGTTGCTCCTAATTAAGTTGAACTCAGTCCGCCTGTCCACAAGCCTACATAAACCCTCCTCAGTCCACTCATAACTGCCAGAAAGTCTCCTCCCTCTCACGCTGCCTCACTGTGTCCAGCCTGCTGTCTCTCCAGTTGCCCGTGTCTCCATGCTGCTTAACTGCGGATTCCTCTATGACTACCCACGCTCCTTCGTACCCTGGCTGCTCACACCCCCAGTCCTCGCTGCAGCGCAGCCGATCCTGTGGTGGACTTCCCCACGCCTGCTCTGCCTGCACCTGGTGGCTTCCAGGTTTCACTGCCGGACTGGCTCCGCTCTGAGGAGCACCCTGCGTTCTTCTGCTCCTTCCCGACCGCCTGTTCCTGCTGCCATCACCCACCTGCTCCAGTCGGTTACAGTTTGTCAGACTCACCTTCCACAACTCACCTCTTCTTCAATAAACTACTTGAAACGAGACTCTGTGTGCGGCTGAATTCGGGTTTGCCAACCTCAGTACATGACTATATGTATAAATTTATGGTCTGAAAACATTGAGGGAAGAATCCTTGCAACCCCATTATTTAATTAATTTGAAACGAGCCAATAATCAAGTTTTGATTGCTTGACAAAGATTTATTTGCCCAATAATATTCTTTTTGAGAAGAATGCATTTCTCTCCATAAGTCTACTAGATTAAGTCCATCAAAAAGAGAGATCAAGGGATTACTTGGAGAGCTGCTTTTGCTCCTTGGAGACCATCTATCCACAAGATTAATCAAGACGACATTGAAATCGCATCCTATTATTTCAGAGCTTGAATAAATAACATTTTAGTCAAAAGACTAAGACTAAAACTAAACTAAAAATTGCTGTCAAAATTAACACTGCTGATAACCTCCTTTCTTACATCCTAGTTTTCTTTTGCCTGTAATCCAAGAGCCGTAAATTACAGCGACAAGAATATCCTTCCAACTGAGAAATGCAATTCTGATGCACATTACAGATTTTCTGAATACCAATAGCTTTTTTTTTTCTCCACAAAAAAAACACTGTGGTTGTCATATCCTTTAGATCAGCACAGATGAACTCGACTGTTTCTTTGATGCACTCTATGTGTTTGGAGCTATTCTTGATTGCCTCTTTTGCCTCAGCAATAACAGCAGAGTTGCTACAAATCATCTTCTCTAAGGCATCTGATCTGTTAATCAGAAATGTGAGCAATGTTAACTCAGAGGATGGTTGATTCAGTGTCACTTACTTTGCTTTGTTTTCCGCTGGAGGTTTGGAAGGTGTCACGGGCAAATGAGGAACATCTTCCATTTCCTTATCAGCACAGAAATAGTCATGCACGTTGACCACAGATACATTCTTTGTCCCGGCTAGCTACCCTCGTGCAAAGCTAGCGGTGGGTGACTTTTCCTTTTTATCTGAAGATAATGTTTACCAAGAACCACCATGGTTCTTGGTAGTAAATCCGCTTATAAATAACTCAGAGTGTATTTAGATCTCTTTTATGTAAACAAGTCCCCTCGACCTTACTGTATATTTGTTGGTTGTCACAGTCTTGCTGTATTATCTGCTACAGTGAAGTTTGGAGTTCGCTAGCCAGTGACAGGAAATGGCTGACCGGAAGACTCCCACAAAAAAAACCGTCTTCTTCACAGACATATATACGTAGACGCGTCATAGGGCGCAGATTCGCACGTCAACGTAACCGCCATATTGTATGTGGCAGAAAAAAGTTGGGTTCTGTTATTTTGAACGTGGATCAGAGAAGATGCCTCATTCCTGTGCTGCAATAAACACACACACACACACACACACACACACACACACACACACACTATATATATATATATATATATATATATATATATATATATATATATATATATATATATATATATATATATATATATATATATATTTGTGTGTGTATGTGTTATAAATATAAGGATCAATTTGTTAAATCTAAACATTGTGTTCTTCATTATTTCATAAAACCGTGTCACATGTGAACCTTTAGGAACAGACTTTTTGGGTGAGTATTAAAGAGGTAAAATTAATAATATGAGAAAAAAAGTCCTAGGTCAATAAAGTAAAAATAAACAAACAAACAAACACAAAAGTGATAATGTTATGATAAAAACATCATATTATGAGAATTAAGGGGGAACATTTCCAGAATAATCACAGTTTGCAGAATTATTTCACTCCTGGAGTAATAGGGCCAGGTTAGATTATTTTAAATATTTTTATTCTTTAGGAGAATAAATTCAGGAGAATGAAGCTAAAGGGTACGAAAATAAACTTGTAATATTACAAAAAAATACTACGAATACAAAGTATATTCAGAGATTAAAGTCCCTCTGATACTGTTTAAGTGACTGAGTAACTGCAGATTTGCCACATTTAAGATGGCGGACGCTCTGACGCATCGCAGCATAGGCAGAACCCGCCCAATGACGCGTCTACTCTTATATTATGTCTATGGTCTTCTTCTTCTTCTTCTTCTCATAGACCCCGCATTGACTGTCGCGGCGCAGGAATTACGGCTGCCATCTTATATATATCTATATATATATATAATAGGATAATATGATAGAATCTATATATTATAGTATATGTAGAAGGATGTATAGATAGATATATATATAGAGATAGAGATATATATATATATATATGATAATATTATATATATTAGATATGCTGAATACCTATAGTATATATATATAATATATATAATATTATATATAGATATATATATATATATATATATATATATATATATATTATAATATTATATATTAGATATATAGATATATTCTAATATTATATATATAGATATAGATATATTATAATATTATATATATATATATATATATATATATATATATATAGATAGATAGATAGATAGATAGATAGATAGATAGATAGATAGATAGATAGATAGATAGATAGATAGATAGATAGATAGATAGATAGATTTTTTGTTATGGCCTGGCTCTTGGACCATAAGGGAAGCCCAGCATGGGATAACTTAAAATGGGATTTATTTAACAAAAATCATCACTGGTTGGAGAGGAGAGGGAAAGAGAGAAGTAGGTGGCAGAGAGAGAGAAAGAATGAGCAGAGCTCCTCCGAGCTGGTCTGATCTGACCTGCTCCCAGCTGGGGTTGATCATCTGGTGCTTGGGCTGGAGCGGAGTTTAGGGTTGCGCTGTCAGGTGAGGAAGCTTTCTGACGTCAGTCTGGCCAGCTGCCTCCACTTCCAATCAGCACCAATTAGAAGCTCTTCTTCTTCTTCTTTATTAATTTTTTTGGCGGTTGGCAAATAACAAATTGATGCATTTCCACCATCTACTGCCATGGAGTGTGTGGACGAGAAAGACTCTCAGGAATTAAATTCTATTATACAATTGTGGGGGTTTTTAGATAGCAAAATATTATCCTGTAAATGTTTCTTTCTGAATCACTTCTAAATAATTCAAATAAATCTAATTTAACTTTTACTTTACTTAAATTTAGAATTAATTGCTGTCTCTCCTCCTCATATTTATTACAGTACAGCATGACATGTTCAATCGTTTCATCTACTCCACAGTATTCACATTTACCATTCCAATGTTTCCCTTAAACAAAGAGTACTATTTAAGCCAGTATGCCCAAATCTCAAATGAGAAATAATTATTTCTTCTCTTCTTGTTTTTCCTTTTCTTCTCATTTCTCAAGTTTTCGTTAGAATTTTATAAAACCAACATCCTCTTTTTCTTTTTGCCTATTCCTTTTGCCATTTATCCTTCATTTTCGGTTTAACATTTTAACTTCCGATTTAGATTAATAATTAAATCCACTTTGCTGCCCAATCTACCTGTTAATTTCCTTGAACTCCATAATGTGCTGTTGCCACAAAATAAAATAAAATCACTAAACCCATCATATTTATTCTATATATGGTCTGGTGAATTTCTATTAAAATATATGGCCTGTTTTCTGAGTGAATATACTGCAAACTAATTAAGGATGAACTAGAATCTGAACATATCATTGATCTTAATGGCTTAACTTCTTCAACCCATTGAATAGCTAATAATATTGCAATCATCTCTCCTGTATAAACTGAAAGTCCATCACTTATTCTTTTCCAAAGAATAAGTGATGTACTGTACTGTTGTACTATAAAAGCTACTCCTATTTGATTTAATATATATTTAGAAACATCTGTATAATTTTTTACATAACTATAATATCTATTAATATAACCCTGTACTATATATGAATTTGGAGTGAATTCCTTTTCCTTTCTCCTTTCAACAAAGTAAAATCTACTCTGACATCTGGAATAATCCAAGACTGTATTACTGATAATGGTTTATACTAATCTGATCTATTTAGAATTCTGTTATTTTGTTCTTCAGAGTCTAACCAAAACTTCTAATGTCATGTACCGAGCCAGACTTCTATGAGCACATTGGGCATGCGCACTTCATTGAGCATTGTGGATAATGAGCTACATAAACGAAATGTTTTAGAAATTTACCTTTCATCTATAAACTCTGGGATTTAATTATTTAACTGAAAAATTCAAAAGGTGAGATATTTGGAAATATAAGACTGAGTTAATGAAAGCTCTCAACTCCCTCTTTAAAAGGTTTATTCTACTCAGTAAAATAAAAAAAAACTACCAAACTGACATTACCTAGAAATATATTGTTTAAACCATAATAAAGTTTATTCTGTCTTCTGCTCTGTGTCATCTTGCACACAGAATGTTCCATTAGAATGATTAGCATCATTCTAATGGAAGCCAGAAGATGGTACAGAGATCCAAGGGGAATCTGGTCCCTCTGCTGAATCTGAAACTCCTCCTTCAGTGGAGCTTCAGCAGGAATCTTCTTTTCAGCCATCTCCAAGGTCAGAAAAACCAAGGAAAGACCTCAGTGCCTTTACTTCCTCTAAGGCACCTCACTCATACCACCAATCTAAGCATTTCCAGGGCCAATGCCAACAAGCAGAGCGGCCACACATCCAGGCCCCAGTTTACTACGTGGCTTCCAACTCACAAGAGCACAAGAGAAAACCCAGGCATTCCCAGGCCACTGGAAGCTCTGAGGCTCGTCACCC
Source organism: Fundulus heteroclitus (assembly GCF_011125445.2). Taxonomy (NCBI): domain Eukaryota; kingdom Metazoa; phylum Chordata; class Actinopteri; order Cyprinodontiformes; family Fundulidae; genus Fundulus; species Fundulus heteroclitus. The sequence goes on from NC_046375.1 coordinate 27,308,426, forward strand.
CCAGTACTTTAAGAGTGACAAGTTGCCTGAACACGCCTCAGCTGTTACGGTGATCCCTCCCTCGTTGGACATTGAACAGGCAATCAAACGTATCAGTGATCTCACGCAGCAGGTGGACGATCTTAGACAGGAGCTGCAAGGTAAGGTTTTTGATCTTCATGAGGAGAGAGAGCAAAGAATCAAGTTTCAGGTTGATTGCAAAGCGCAGCTGGAACAGATCCAAGAACTGGAAAAAAGTTTAGAACATGAACGCCACATGAGATTGAAATGTGAAGAGAAAGTGGAGAAGCAGGAAACACTTGCTGCACCGCAGACTGCAGGTGCATCAAGATTTCCACGCATTCCCAAAGTTACGGTCCATGAGAGCGTTCTGAATGAGCTTCAGTTTTTTAGGAGGCAGGCGGAAAAAAATAGCCTTGAACAGTGAGAGGCTAGCAGAGGCTTTGGTAGCAGAACAGCAGCTGAGAGCCAAATATGAGGATCAGCTGAGGAGTAACTATCAAGAAGCCTCCAGATTCAAAGAACAGGAGGAATCTCTGAAGAGTCAGGTTGGAGAACTGACCGTAGAGTTGAACCTTGCTTTGAAAAACCAACATCCTAAAGTTTCCTCGCAAACAGAGGCGTCCACGCAAACTGACGTCTCCATGAAAACGGAGGTCTCCAAACAAAGAGAGGCACCCAGGCAAACAGGGCCTCAAAGAAACAGGGCTGTTCATGAGGGTAGAGCCCCCCAGCATGAACACAGGAGACAGAATACTAACAGAGGCTTCAGTGCAAACCCAAGCCTGTACCCACATGCAGGCTGCCATCCAAATTCAGGCCTGTATCCACATGCAGCCCCCCCATAAAAACGGAGGCTCACATGCAAATAGGAGACGTCCTCCTCATAGAGGCCAGTAGGCAAACACAGGCCTCCACGCTATCAGAAGCACTGGATCACATTCCTGACTCCAAGTGTGTTCTCATGTAAATATGTAAATATATGTCAAAATCTGTAAATAAAACAAATACAAGGTAATTATTAAATATACCCAAAAACAAAAAATCTAGAAAAAACAAGAAAAACAAAAGAAGCGCTCTCAAAATAACAATGAAAAACAAATGATTTTGTATTTAGTTTTATGCTTTTATTTGAAATTTTGTACATTTTATAATTACTAGTTTAGCTAACTAACACACTAATGCAGCCTCAAAGGTGGCCACAGTGTCCTGTGTCCTTTTTGGGCCGGTCCCAAGCCCGGATAAATGCAGAGGGTTGTGTCAGAAAGAGCATCTGAACAAAACCTTTGCTAATAGAGCTGTTTTCAGCCCAAAATACAGGGACCATTGAACAACATATTTGCTGTGTATTGATGTTTTCACTCGATACAACTCAATGTTTGGTCCTGATCTAACAAACTGACTGTTTGATGTGTTTATGATGTTTTTATGTTTTCATGATGTAAAGCACTTTGAACTGCCTTGTTGCTGTAATGTGCTATACAAATTAATTTATTGTCCTACAATTGGGAAATTGTGTGACATAAAAATTAATAACAGGGTTAATAATATCCATACCAGGTTCATCAGGGCTCAGGTTATCAACAATTTCAATTGGTGCTGGTGACAGATGGGGTACTGGTGGAAACATAGCTAGTGTTGGTCAGCAAAGAAGAAGGAAGACACGTCCAGGAAGAGAACATGTGGAGAGCATGTGCAGGTAGTTCTTTATTAAGTTAACATACACAGTTCTTGGATGTTGACGATACAGAGAAAAGTATTATAATGTCATCATTCTACAAATAGTATCTAAATCAAACCAGTTTCTGTCCTTGTATTTCTATCAGGACCCTGCAGAACTCTGACATCTTTCTACACCACCAATCAGAAGCAGGAAGAGAAAACAATGATCTCCACAAACAAAGTAAGAAACCATCTAATGTGACGATATCCCAACTGTACATGAAGTTGAGCCTGAATGTAAAAACTAGATGGATTTCTTTTCTGTTTTTTTTTAAATTGTGATGATGGACAAAGATTCTGTGGTCTTTGCTGTGATTGAAGAAGCTCTGGAAATGATGGTCCATTAGCAGTGGTGGTGGGCACAGCTAACCTAAATGTTAGCTTCACAAACTCGTATTCCACAAACAAAAATATTAGCTTTGCAGTCGTTAAACAGTGGACAGCAGAGACACTGAATCTGATTCAGGGATTTCATGATGATCAGTTTGTGGTCAGAGGGCCACATGAGGTCAGGAAAGGAGGGAAGGAAACAGGGAGCAGGTGGAGGAAACTTCTAGTAGGCTAACAAACTAATCTGAAGAGTAACAGGAAGATTAAACAACATTGTGATTAACAGGAAGAGAATAAAAATAATCCAACCTAGTGCCTGGTTTTAGGTCCTGCTGACCTTTGACCTCTCTGATGTCTCTAATAATCTCTGGTTAAATCTCATCAGTTTGTAAACCTCCACCATCAACACCGCCAGTCAGGAGGAGGAAGAGAAGAAAATCCAGTTGACAAAAAAGTACAGAAACTTTTATCCACACAACAGCAAATCCAAAGATTTCAAACTTGGAACCCAAAGATGAGCCCAGCATTAGAAAAACTGGTTCTGACTTTCTGCTGTCCATCATTCTCCTCATTAACCCTGTTTTCTAGTATCTGGTGTGTTTTCTTTCCTTCAGCTCCTTTCATACGACTCCAGCAGAGGACCTGCTCGACCTCCTGATCTACTGATGATGATACTTTGGAGGAAAAGGTCAGTCCATGATTTTGCCTTGAGCAGAAAGTCACCTTCAGTCACCTTCAAGCATCTTTTATTTACACATCAATAAAGGACTCTGTCCAGGATCACATGTCGATTCTCTAACTAGGCTGAGACAATCGCCCTGGGACGATGAAGAGAGAGAAGACCCAGAGGACAGAGGAGACGCAGGACATCCTGTTGAAGATCCAAGGATCTAATGATGACCAGCTTCCTGTCAGGACGGACAGATAAGACGGGTAAGGAGATCATGTGGGTTCAGTTCTTTATTAATGAATCTAAAACCATGGTTAGAAAGACAATACCACGAGTCAAACACTGAACAGAAACATATTCTGTAAATATTGTAGAAACTCCAGAACTAGGTTCTGATTTCCCAGCCAGACTGCAGATCTTTCCTATTTCTGATCATTCCAGATTGAATCTCATCAGTCTGTGAACTTCCACCCAATCACCACCAGTCAGGAAGAGGAAGAGTGGACAGAAAAAAGCAAGAAATCTTTTCTCCACGACATGATGAGCAGAACATCAGAAATAGTTCAGACCACAGTAAGGCTCTGCTCCTCATCCTCATCCTCCTCCTCCAACAATCCTTCATATTATAATCCTTCCCTCTCTCCCTCAGTGCCGTCCTGGAACCCGATCCTAGAAGAACCATCCTTTTGTTCTGTTGGATCAATAAACCGTTTAAACGATCTTCTGTTGTCTGAGGTTGTTGCCTGAACAAGGGTCCCATAAACAATCACCATGACAATCAGGTGTGATGGAACATTTTGCTCTTATCCAGGGTTTCTATAGTTTATAATTGATAAAAGTAGCGACTAGTGGCTATGACCAGCTGTGACCAGCAGAGGGATTAGAGTTCCATCAGGCCCTGAGGAAGGAAGACCTTTGCAAAGCAGTTCTCTCATGAAATCTCAGCCCAGCATCATCAGTCGGTCCATGAGTCTGACATCAGCAGGAAGAGAACGACTGTCATTTATCATTTAGTTATAAATTAAGGAACATGTGCCTGATCAGGGGTTGTATCTGTAACATGATTTAATCGAGACAAAAGCACCAGGCTGATGAGGAAGGACAAGATGGAGAATTTTTGCAGATGCAGAGATTCAGTAATGAGATGAAGCGATGTTAAACATCAGAAAACCAACTTTTTGCACAGCTTTCAATCTTCTGACTGAAGACTGAAAATCATAATTATCATTATGACATCAGACTGAATTCAAATGATCTTTGATTCCATCGATTGTGTTTGAGAGTCAGCATGTGCAAATAAAGACCTTGAGGTTCTCTGACAAATTTTATTTAGATACCTGAGAATAAATGTCAATGTGTATCAATGTGTATTTTAAAATAATTCATCATGTTCTTTTTGAATTGTCTATCATTTTTTCTTTTAAACGGTTAAACTGAATTTTAAACGGTTAAACACCCAACCAGCATGTGTTAAAGTTTGTCTTCACCCTGATAAAAAAGAAATTGAAAACAACTCAGAAAGTAAAAAAAAACTTCAAATTAGTAAAGAAAGTTTTTAAAATCAAAGGTGGAAACTTGCCTGATTTCTTCTGGAGTTTTTTCTTATTTTAAATAATGTCATAATGGACTGAGTTTCTGTAGTCTTTGAATTGATGGAAGAAGCATCTAAGACGATACAGGAACATTGATTGGAACAGAACGTTCTCCAGAACCAGTCAGTTCTGCTGACTTCATCATCAAAATGAATTACGATAACATATTATTTTGACTAATTAGGTGACTTCTGAAGACAGGTGGATGCACTGGGCTTTATACAGAGTATCAATGTAAAGGGGCCTAAATATAAATGTATGCCAGACTCCTCAGATTATTTGTTAAACATTTTTTAAACCGTTATCACATCCATCCACCTCACAACCCTGCGCCAAGTTCTGTTGGTCCATCACAGCAGATTCACAGAAGGTTTGGAGCTGGAACTTGACAATGTGAAAAAGTTCAAGGGGTGTGAATACTTTAGCAAGGTGCTGGATGTTGCTGCCTAAATCAACCATTATATTGACTGTGCTTACAGACTAGGTTAGATGAATTACGCCAGTAATGGCATTTTCAGTTCTTGCATTTCACGAGGTTCTATTTCAAACAGGAATTTCTACTTAAGACTAGTAATTGGGTTTTTTACTTTTTCGCATATGGCCAGGCTCGTTGGATTGCTTTTTTTTCTCGTAATGAATGAAATTATTTTAAAATAGCGTTTTGTATTTCCGTAGTATCTTCATACAGGATTAAACTTTCTCACATTCCAAAATATTTAAGTGGAACCAAAAGGTTGGAACAGCAGAATTCTGTAAAATAGAAGATGCTTTTTCACACCACTATATGTTCAGCATCTCAGAAAAATAAGTACACCCTTCATATTTTTGTCAATATTTCATCAGATCTTTTCATAGGACAATGCTGAAAACATGACAATTTGATACGTAAAGTAGTTGGTGTGTAGCTTGTATAACTGTAAATTTGCTATCAATTCAAATTGGCTCAACACGCAGCCATTAACGTCTAAACTACTGGCCACAAAACGTTAGTACACCCCGAAGTAAGAATGTCTACATGTGATTTTGGTCAAATGTACTACTCGTTCATATTTCTAACATTAAAATTATTGCTCCTGTCACCAGAGAAAATTCTACAGCATTAATGTAGCCAAATTAATCTCTAGGTGCAAAAGAAATGTCTTGACACTTAGACTCCTCAAAAGGGTTATTTGCATTGAGCTGCCATGTTGCACGTCCAGTCACCAGTATGAGAGAGAGTGAGGGGTGGACTTTGTTGAATTATTTTGAGGGAACAACATTATACTAGCACCACATTGACATATTAAAAGAACTTGATAAGAAGTGAACTCGATTGTTGTTTTTACCATCAGATAACCTTATGGATATGCTTCACGGTAAAATCCCCCAGAGGCTGTGTGTATTTTCTTTGAATGAGATGCAATAATGCAGAGTCGGACCTGCCATTACGGATTAAGAAGCTGCTGAGGGCTCCACAACCACTAAGGGATTGACCAAGATTGACACAGCGTAAACTTGAATGTTATATGAATACTTGCTTGGTGTGGTTCTAAAACAATAGATGGAGTGAATTTGAGTACTGACATTCACGGCAAGCCTTATAAACCATTACAGAATAAACACAAACAACTTATCTTCAAATTACAAGAATTTATTGGCAAATATTTCAACTTTCAGTTAAAATACTTTAGTCAACAAGCTCTTTAAATAAACTAACAGTGGTGGGCCGTCAAGGCCTTCACTGGTGGCCTTAGAAGTATCATACCCTGATGTTACATAATTATATTTCGTCCATGAATGCTTTATTCAGTTATTTCAAATTGTCTGTCCACTTCCCTTCTTAGCTTTTCTGCTGGTTGCTATTATTTTTCATAAGGCATTTCTGTCAAGCCATGATGCTTGCTAAAACCTGCAAGTGCGTTTTGTGTTTCAGTTTTTAATCAGTGTATAGTGCTTTGATAAAGGGTGTTATTAAAGTGCTTTATTACTAAATTTATATTGCTTTGAAATGGATCTATGCCTTGTATGCGTGAACACACATCTTTATAAAAACGAATATCTCCCCCACATCGTTTTTTAGAAATAATATTGTACGCAGGTGTCAGAGTTTTGTTTACCGACGAACTCAGGAAGCGCACACAGGACTAAAGTTTAAGAGCTTTATTTAAATGAAGTATGCTGGATGATGAAGACCGGAGGTGCAGGACTGCAGAAGGTCAGGGATGTAGGTGATGGCAGGAGCTGACGGCCCGGAGAGAGAGTCCATAAAAGCTGGGTGGCTAGGAAGGCGAAGTGCTGCTTAGTTAGCAGATCTCTGGAGACACTGTGGCACAGAGCTGAGCTTCTCCAGGAACAAACAGTGAGTGAACAGTCTTTAGAGTGACTGGCAGGACTAACCTTAACAAGAGAGCAAAAACAACTCTTCCAAGGCAAACCGGGGACTGGCATGGAGAGGTGGATAACTGAAGACGGCCCAGTGCCGAACTGAAGGCAGAGGGAGGTTTAAATAGAGCACTAACAGGTGAAACAAGGGTCTGACTAATTAACAAGCAAATGATTATCAGGTGTGACTGACTGCTGAGGAGGTGAAGTGAAAATTGACTGATGAAATAACTGATGACTGAAAACTAACAATAAATAAAGTCAAACCTAACCCAAAAGAGATGAAAAAATGAAAATAACAGAAAAACAAAGCCAGACCAAAACTCAACCATGACAGCAGGGGATTGTTCATCCATGCTAACTGGCATAAGTACACCACTGAGTGTTGTTTTAAACATGCCAAATTCCTAGGGGGCAGTGTACCGCAAAGCTAAAACCTATGTCAGCCATTCAGAATTGACTCCTTGCATCGAATGGCTTGACGCTACTTCCTCTTTCAGAAGTGTTACTACCAGTACTTCCGATCCCTGTCTCCCTAGTAGAGAAACAGTGGCACTTTATTTACACTCGCTGCCTCCAAGACTTGCCTAAAGTCAATATCAGCGATGTAGCAACCACCAATTTGCCAATATACTTGTATGTACCCTGAAGGTAAAGCTACAGGTAATGTAAACAATGGACTGTTTGTCCTACTTCTGTCCCAGTTTTCTGTGCATTAAGCCTCAACAACACACCTTGTAACTACATTTCAACAATGCACTTTATAGTTTTATATTTGACTGACAATGATTTGTGAAATCTTTACTACTGTCCATGCTGTGACCGAAGGACAAAGCAGAAGCTGCTCTGAGCTGTGGACAGAGACAACTGATGCTGATAACATGCTAGGTTAGCCTTTACTAGGAAGTGCGTTGCTTACTTGTCTTTTATCTTGCATTTACCAACTCACTGAAAATTTGTCCCGTCATCACAGAGACACAATAGTCATGATCTGAAGCCACTGTCACATCCATCTCAGTGTCTGGGTCCTCTGCTGGGTCTGCGGGAGGGCTATCCACCGGAGAGCAGCATTGCCACACACTGAGCCTCGGAAGGGGCAATGAGTTCCACTCAAAAAGAACAGCTACAGCGCCTTTCTTCAGGCTCCCACTCCTCCAGGAGTTTACACTACATCCCCCGGTAAGAAATGCCGGCTACACACTTGGGTACGTTTTGTGGGAGTGAATTTGTCGCGTCGTATTTTAGTTATCCAAAACAACAGCAATGCTGAACAGCATAGTGCCTCTGTAATGGGGGATATAGCTGGTTTGACCTCCAGGGCTCTTTCTCCTTTGCACCTTGACGTATTGAAGCAGCTGGGCTTGTAAAAGCAAACATGCTAAAAGCATCTGGACCAACTATAATGTTTATAACATTCCATGTATGCTTTTATCTAGTGTCCCTGGGTCCACCAGATCCTCAGCCAGTTCAGGAAATCCAGGAGCTACGGCTGGATCACGGTCGCTTCCCGCTGTTCTTCCATCTGTCCAGGATCTGAAACTGTTATGCTGCTTCGGGGAAAAATCACCCGTACAACCTTTGTTGTACAGGTGAATTGCACCGATCGCACATAATGGGCCACCTCATCTCTCCTGAAAGTGCATAGGGATAATATAAAAACCAACTGCTCAGGTCGCCTCATTCGCCTTTGGTGTGAGCGCACCATTACAGCTTATTTCTCAAAGTTGCTTCTGAAGCGTTTACCTGATGGAAGTGGGACAAACAGTGCATTGCCCAGGTGGGTGGGATCAGTGGACTGGGAGGTGCTCTTCAAATTAGGGAGGAGGGCTAGACGCTGGTAACTTGTACATCATGGGCACCTTCTCCAATGGAACCACTTTATATATAAGTTTAAAAGGAAGCTTTAGCGCTGACCTGGGGATGTGAAAGGTGTTACGCCCACTTTAGGCAGGAAGACGGGGTAACATAATAAGAGTCTTATAGATGGAAATGAAATTAAAGGTTTATTTATAAAGTTTCTTTGAACAAAAAGAGACAACATCCAACATGTTGCTTACCTGAATTGATACAAACACACAGGATTTAAATAAAACAGTTTCTAAACAAAACAAACCCAATGGGAAAACACAAACAGGGAGTGGCACTCTGCCCAACTCCTTCAGGTATAAAACCTACATCAAACAAAATATCTAAGTCAGGACCTAACTAAATCAACAACAACTGGCAAACTCACAAACAGTCAGTATTCACAAGGTAAACAACCACTAGTGTCTCAGCACAATTGTGTCACAAAGAAGTTCCAGGCTGTACGGGAGGAGCAAACATAGTTAACTGTTCCTAATGCGGCTTCCCCTTGAATGTCTCTGTGAGAGAGTCTTTTAAAGGTGATGGAAGGTCTGGATTGGTGCATTGCTTCAGGAGATGTTCCTATCAGGAGCGCAGCATGCTGGAGGCAAGGCCAACGTCCATTTGGCCAACCCCAGACATGTGCTGCCACAGCCACCTTTGCATGGGTGTGGAGCCCAGTCTGCACCACTGGGTGCAAACACTTACAGCCGTAACAAAGGTTTTGGGATTTCCTGATAGGGAAACACTTCTGTCTAAAAACAGACTACAGACCTCTCATTTCCTTGATGGGATGGAAAACCTTGGATCTTCTTTAACCAAGGATTCAGCATTTCAGAATGAGACTTCTATGCTACCTGTATGACACACAGTACGCTTCAGGTAAATCATTGTCCAGTTGGCTAAAATCACAGATGTCCCATTCTGACAGTGAACTAATGGAGGACATGGACATCTACGTACATGGACAACATCATACTTTGATACACTCAAGGAACAATTAGTGATTGACAATATTTGTGCTTGTGTCATGCAAATGTGCATGCAAGGATGCCCAAATCATGTAAAGCGAGAACCTCTGCTCAGGGAATGTGCCCCCCCCCTCCCCCCCATCCAAAACTAGTTTACTAGTTAAAAGATCATCACACACCTAAGTGGTTTGGTCTGCCTGCCATTTCCAAGGGGTGGGGCTTCCAGCAGCTACTCTCGGCAGCTCTGTGGGTCCATCCACATACCCTTATTGGATAAGGACTCTCTAGCCAAAGCAGAAGGGTGTCAGCGATTGCCATGATAGGTGCTACAAAAAGGAGCCTGCATGCTTCCTGCCGCGGCTAATTTAGCATAGGAAGCTTGCAATATCCCTTACTGGCACTATGGAACTATAAGGAATCCCACAATCCTTTGCGTGACATGACGTATAAGCACCACTCACCTCATGGAAATTAACGAAAGCTGAAACGAGAAGCATACAGTAGCAGCGGCAGTGACGGGACAGATGATAAAAGAGGAGAGCAAGAAGGTAAAATAGAGGAAGACAGAAGACCAAAGGGAGAGACTACTTAGGACTGAGAAGGAAAAAAATGAGGGAAAAGAGGAGAGGAAATAAAGAGGACATGGTTTTTAAAATGCTAAGGTCAGATATAACCCTAATTTATACTTTACTGACATTGCAGATTTGTTCTTAGAGAGAGATTCAGATTAATTATTCTTAATTTATGTTTGAAGTCAGAGTTTTGATTATGTTTTGTAGGCTACTAGTTATCACATGATTTAGATGTTTGGTTTGACTCATATCTAATTTATTTTAAAGGCAAAGATTATTTAGTTTTGATTGGGGAAAAATCTTGACACAAAGTTGTTCTTCCTCTATGGGAACTTTATCATTATTGATTTCCCTTGTGAGGAAAGCAGTGGATCACTTCAGGGCAGAATTTAGTGTTGGATACATGGAGGTTCAGTTTGATGAATGTTTTTTTTAGAAAAGTCTAAAGATTCTGCAAAGGGTAGAGAGTGCCCTCCTCACTGGGGTGTTAGAGACAAGCTCTGTTCAGGCCAGGGTCCTGAGGGCTGTTTCACAAACATAGAATTTAGAAATCCAGGAAAAGAGTGGAAGCTAGGATCAACATAGCGTGATCATAACATCCTGGCTTTATCCGTGGCACGAAAACCACTTCAGGCTCTGGAGATTCTACTATGTGAAGCCAGGTTTAAGTAATTCAGGTAAAGGGCTGCCACCAGCTTTTTCCAGGAGACCATGAGGTCGATCACAGATTCACTAATGCTACAATTGATGAGTTGGTGCGCCATACTTTAAACCAAACAAGCAACATCTTTTGATGCTGGCTGGTGACGAATTGAAGCACATCATACTTAGGAATGGAAACGCTGCTGCTATTATAGAGGAAAACATATTTGTTTGGAGCTACTTCCATCCATCGTCCTCCGCTTATCCGGGATCAGGTCGCATGGGTAGCAGCCTCAGCAGGGAGGCCCACACTTCCCTCTCCCCGGCCACAAAGCTGGACCACTGCCGCCTTCCACCTAATACCTAATGATTTTAGTCCCTGCCTCTGTTGAAAACCTAGCCTGAGTGGGCCACTCTTACTGTGAAAGATGACTTACTACTTAAAGACTCATGACTGCTGATCCCTTTAGCAATGTGCAACACTGTACTGGAAAAACTTCACAAAAAACATCAAGGGATTGTGACATGCAAAGCTAGCGCTCGCCAGTCAGTGTGGTGGCATGAAATGGTGCTCAAATGATGAACATGTATACAGGAGAGACACAACCACCGTAAACCATTTATGCCTTTCCAGCATTCTGACCACTTGCAGCTGGAGTGGAGGTAGAGAGAGGCGTGGCTTGATAAACATCTTGTTTTGGTCTACAGACCATGCTCCACAGTCCACCTAGTGGTGAAATGTTGCTTATTGCTCCTTTAATCTAGTGTATTACTCTGCTGTATCTTTGTCCGTGTTTTTGCCACTGTAAGGCCTGAATTTCCCCATCGTGAGGCAATAAAGGTATTTCTATTCTATTCTATTTTTAAAAATGTATTCATGTTGCGTGTTCAAGCAAAAAAGTATTAAATTATTTCATAAAGATTTTTTGTTCTAAATATATTTATAATGTTTGTAATAACATTTTGTCTTGCCACCATTTATATTCCATTTTCTACAGTCGGGATAATAAATACATGATCAATTATGCAAGTTAGGTGATTACGTCATCTAGCAACCGTTGTGATGGATGTAGCCAGAAATCTCATTTGTTGGTGGGCCGTCAGACCCATAGACATATAATATAGATTTATAAAGATATAATGTCTATGGTCAGACCACCGACACTGTCACTGCTCAAACAAACACTTCCCGCACAACGACCGACACGTGACTGCGCCGTTTTTGTCTATATTTTAATTTATCTCGCTCCATAAATCATAGTCTAAAATGACATTTAGTTTATGAAAAAAGAAAAGAAAACAAGAAAAAGCCCTGCCGGAAGTTTCTCTTTGCGCATGCGCATCATGTGAACGCTGTTCCGGTCGGGAGTGCAGCGTTTCATGCTGTTTCAACATGGCCGAATCCGAGTACGTACCTATTTTTTTAGAGATCTAAACCCATCCTGTCTTTTCTTCCATTTGTTGTTGTTTCTCGGCGGGTTGAGATAAAATATGTGTTATTTGTAATGGGCGTAAACCAGCATTTTGAGGCTGGCGAAGTTTAAACGTGATAAATTGTTCTTCATTTCCCTAACATGCCACCTCTCAGCGGCTAGTTGCTGTGAATATATTTAGGGCTTGTTTAAAACAAGGCTGGTCTGTAAACGTGCTTTAATCTGACCGCGAAACATGCTTTAGGCAGAGGAGTGCCTAAAGCATAAAACATTGGTTTAGTCAAAGTAAACTGCTGCCTGACCGCATGTTGAGTAAAATCGAACAGCCAGGATCCAGGTTATGGGTTCCATCAGGTCGATCAGAGACTATCCAGTGGTCTCTGGTCGACCTGACGCCCACAGCAGATAGATCTCTGTAGTAGCTAGGAAGCTACAGCTCTTTGAATAACTCTGGGGCAATTCTAATAATATAAATGATCCCCAAAAAAAGGTTGAAAAGCAAAACTCCTGGACTGTACTTTTGGTGGCTGAAAACTTATTGTCGAGAAACTTGAACAGGTTAATTTGCTCATATGTACTGGTATAGCTCAGAAAATTAAAATATGAGTTTAAACTTTTTATCAATCGTTTCAGAAAGGGAAACTTGAATATTATACGAATTCATCATGAGGCATAGAGTAAAATATTTCAAGCCTTTCTTACTGTTTTGATATTAATGGCCTATGGAGGAAACCTTTTCTCTTTGGCATTTACTGAGACATGTAGTGGACTGTTGTTGCTAAGTGATCCAAAGTCCCATTTTGAGATGGAAGGAAAGTTAAGACTTTGGTTTGGAAATCAGAGTCTGGAGGAGGAGTGATGAGGAGCAGTTAGTTTTGCTTGATTGGCCAGCAAGCAGGCCAGGCCTGAACCAGTAGAGAAGCTATGTGGCATCATTGGGAGGAGGGCCAAGGCAGATGACCTGAAGGCCGACAACACAGACAAGGGCTGTGTTGTCGGCGCCGGTCGTTTGCCAGAGCGCGGTGAATGTCAAGCGTCCAACGGCGGGCGGTCCAGGCGAAAGACTTACCTGGATCGCGTTCGGTGTGAAAGCACCAAAGTACCAAACATCAACCTCTTTATAATATTCTAATTGTTTGAGGAAGGTAGTTCAAAACATCTGGTTGATTGGAAGAAATTCTAATTCCATTCAGGTTTAAGTCCAACACGCCTCTGTTGGATCAACGGAAGGAAGCCAGTGATATTCAGGGTGTGTTTACCTCTGTCCTTGTCTTATATTTTGATTGATCTTCTGTGTGTTTTCATCATTCTAGGTCAAAGAAAGTGATCAAGCTAGTTCCAGAGTATCTTCTGAAGAAGAGGAAAACATACCAGGCCATCAAAGCCACACAAGCCAAGCTTGCTCTGCTCGAGAAAAGAAAGGTGAGTGATGTTGGGGTTTCCTGCCTAAAAGCCTGTCACAGTGGCTGCGTCGTCTCAAAACTGCAAATCCCATCATTCCTCTCACTCACCGGATTATTAACCAAAAAAAAGTAAATCCTTTTTGGAAAAAGGAGGATAATTTCAGGGTGTGCTCTATGCACAATCACTGCTCGTTTCCCTGAGGTTACAGGTAACACGCAGCGGCTGGGCAGGTGTAGCGCGCGGGGTTTGGGGCCTTTGGCATGTTATTTATCTCATGGAACAATACATAACATTAATAAATGTTAACTTCGCCAAGGTGGCCGGTAGATGTCAAAACCAACGGGCCAAGCGTGTTTTTTTTTTACCAGCCAAAATACAAATTCTGACTGACCCCTGAGAAATATCTGCACATAATCCGGCTACGTGATTAGCCTGAGCTGATCGCTGGTTGTTAGCAAACGGACATAAAGGTGTCCTCCTACCTTCCACCGCTGGACTTTTCACCTGCATGTTTCTGTATTTCACAGGTATCGAAAGGCAAACCTTTAAAGTTCAGGCGTTTGGAGGATTTCCTGAAAGACAGCCACAAAAGGCACAGAGACGAGACGCGCATGAGAAGGACCGACCTGAGGCCCGCCGCCCCGCTGCCTCCTGAGAAGAACAAGCTGGCTTTTGTTGTGCGCATCAGAGAGTAAGTGCTTCCTCTCAGACGTGAGATAAGAGCAAACGACGCGTTACCTTAAAGTTCAGACTGCACTTCATAAACCCTTACCTTTAAATCCTATAAGTCCGATCAGGTCTGAAGGTGTGACAATCATACTTATCTGTGCACTTCTGGGCTGGTTGACGGAGTTCTGCTTCAGCATGTTGATTTCAGCCGGGTCGCAGTTCCTCGTTGACAGATCCTTTAGTCGTTCACGACATTCAAATTCATCTGCAGAGACGTGCCAGCACCAAAGGCGTGGCCTACAGCTCAGCAGACTTCCCCTGAGTTACAGGTTTAGGATTCTCCCTGTTGTCTACTCTACCCATCGGCAGCATGTTATCTGTATCAGTCTCTGCTGATCTGCCTGATCCACCAGCATGTTCTCAGACTAAACACGCCCTGCTGTGTTCGCACGTCTCTTTCTATCGCAGCACTGTGCCACATTCATTCCACCATCCCATCCTATCCAGCAGGTAAAGTCATTAGAGCTCTCTGACCTCCGGATTTTTATTTTTATTTTTTGATAATTCAGCAGATCAAGGGTCTTAAAACCCCATTTAGGTCACATATTGAAGGTTTGATCTGAAAGAGACTTACTGTCTGAGGTGTAGTCTTATGTGGCCCAGAGCAGCAGAGGGTCAGCCACTTTGTTTCACATAAACGAAAGTGAAGGAAAAAAAATATTGCAACGCAAACAATGAGGTTTTTCAGGTTTGCTGCTTCTGCTTTTGTACGATAAGAACGGGAATTATCACCGTTTTGTATTTTACAGCCCGTGGAGAAGACTTCCTTGTTTTACTCCTGGCTTTAAGCAGAGCTGTACGTTACGGTAGAGGATTCCAGCTCCCAGCACAACTTTAGACTGGCGTCACAACAGTGCAGAACCCACTAAAAAGGCTATTGTTGGGACCCGACATAAAATATAAACACACAATATGCATGTCATGAATAAGCTCAGAATACCTGGAATAACTAAATATCTTTAAACACAAGCTTCTCTGCTTTAAATAACAATAATTGTAGTTATTATATCCAGTCTTCCTGTTAAACTTTCAGGTTTTCTTCGGTCAGACCATATTGTTTAGAATATAGAACAAATGCTTATTATGTTGAAATGCTCATGAATTTGTGGCTTTAACTAGCCATGAGATTATATAGCCATGAGATTAAAGGCCGAAACACCCCGGATCTGAACTGGTGTAGGATCCGATGGAAAAACCAATGGTAGCAGTTCATCTGGTTGAAGTGAATGTGGAGGTAAATTTAGGGCCAGGTTCATCCCAGAAACACCCAGCTCAATAAATAGAAATGTTAACTAAACTGTGTACTTACCTATGGTAGGAGGTCAGAAGTACAGCAGGCGGATAAGAAAGTGAAACAGCGATCTTCAGCAGCAGCTGTGTGTTTACTGCCCGGCTTGTTGCTGATGGTGGAACTACTGCTACAAACTCACGTGAATCTGTGTGAACACTCCATCTCGCGGGTCTGGTGGTCCGCAGAGGAAGCCTCTACACAGCCGCCGTGGCAGGAACAAAAATCTGTTCAGAGGCGGAGGTCCGAACACTAGCAGTGTTTCTCGGCCTCTAGTTATTTATCACGGAGAAAAGCAGAACTGGGCTGTTTGGTTGGTTGGTTGGCATTCCTATAAGGTCACCATCAAAATCAGCTGAATTTGACGTAGCAGTTTGGATGGTCCCCTACTTTAGGAAGTCAGCACTAATATACCCTACCTATATTTGTGATTTACTTTGTTTTCTGACCTGTATCCAACCGCTGGACCTTCCCCAATCCACCTAGACACAAAAGCTAGGTAACAAGGTACGGCAGACAAAACCCAGCAGGCGGTTAAAGAACTGCTTTCACTTTGCACTTAGTGCCGCAAAGGTGACTGGAATAAAACTTTGGTGATGTAGAGACACTCCCATATGTAGCTCTGCTCCACCAACTGGGAACAGAATAGAAACGTATTGTCCCACAATGTGACAGTGGCCAAATCACTTAGACAGGATACGCAAGAGTTATACGCTAGATTAAGTAATATGAATAAAAAGCTAAACCTAAACTGTGAAGCAGATGAGAAAGAACTTATCAAAAGATAATACAGTATATTCAAGAGATGTTTCTAAATGTAAAGGTCATTGTTGCAAATCACTTGCTTTTTCATAATTTTGATGACATTTGCTATGAAAATCAAATGTTCAATTGAAGAAAATGTATTAAACCTAAACATAAAAATACTGTTGGTTAAATAACTGTTGATCTTGATGTTTTGGCTTTACGTATAGAAGGGAACTATATTTATCTGCAGATTAAATGACACACTAGGGAGTAAAACCTTGCTTTGTTCTGGTGCTCCCATCAAATAGGGGGTTTTCAGGTGACGTCACGCTCACGTGAATACTCAGCGCGTCCGCCATATTGGGTGGCAGTCGTTTCGCACCGTTGACCTGCGTTGTATGACGCCTTAGGCAGTATTGGAAGTGAACAATGGGGAAAACGTGTTTAATGGTTGGTTGCACGGCCCGTGGAGGTGGAGATCAACGCTCTTTCTATCGCCTACCAGCCGTAATCGTGAATCAATGTGAAAAAACAAAACAGCTGTCTGAACAACGCCGTCACCTATGGCTGACACGGATATCCAGGTCCGATTTGGACGGTGTTAAGCTAGAATACGCCAGAGTCTGCGGTGCTCACTTTGTCACAGGTAATTAACTGTTAAGTATTTAAAACATGTAAGAAGAATATATTAATAATAGGGCTTGGGCGTCATGTCTTATTACTTTCCGCGGCTGCCGTGTTGACTGCCTCCGCCGCCTCTACTGCCTATTACTACCGCATACTGTACTCCCTCTCTCAGCCGTGTTTTAATTTGATTAATTTCGCCTTAACTTGATTTCAACCATGGTAAACCGTTGCTGTATTGTGGGCTGTAACAGCGCAACACATGATCGCCATGGGAAAAACATAGAAACAGATTAATTTTCCACCGCTTTCCTGCCTGGAGGCGCAACCACGGAGAACAACTGTTAGTGATAACAAAGAGTCGTCGGCTCGCTTGGATCGCGGCTGTAAGTCGACCGAACATAACTTTCCACAGTATCCCGATGTCAATGAGAGTGTGTTCTAAACGTTTGAAACACATAGCAGCAAGTTAAAAGTACATTACATGCGTGAGTGGTTGTTAGCGCTAACGGTTAGCATGTGCCAGAGCCCGTCTGAGCACAGCTTACCTTTGAACGAGTTACTGTGTTCCCACTGTTTGCTGGCTTTATGATCTGCAGCTCCTACCGGCGCCAATACGGTAAATACAACTTAATTTTTCACTGGTCATTGTTCTGCTTAAATAATTAAAGCCGCGAGCGGCGTCGATCGGCCCTGCGGCCAAGCGCCTTCGCGCACCGCCCGCCGCCGGCCGTCAGCCACCGCAGAAGCATGCGCCGCATTTGCGTCGGATTGTTTACATTTTTACCATCTTATTAAAACTTACCCGTCCACGTATGATGCCGATTTCCTTGATTTACATAACCAGATGTGAGCTGGTTGTGAGCCTCTAGATCCTTGTAAGCTCTCATTTCCTCAAGAGTGTGCAGAGGGTTTTCACCGAACACCAGGTAATGCATCTGGATTACGGCTAAACAAGGCACCGTGGAGGGCATAGGGGTCCATATGGTCGATCACGGAACATTTCCTCAGATATACGTCCTTATCTGGTCGCTCTAGCGTGCTGGCGTACTTATCCATTCGCGATACGATAATACGTGTACGACAACTAGAGATAAGGAAGTGTGCCACCCAATATGGCGAACCGGAAGTTGGCCAGTGACGTCAGTGAAAACCCCCTATTAAGACATAGCTGCTATAATTCCAGGCTGCCACCAGATGTCCTCATAACGAAGCCTTGCTGATAAGTTTTTTTTTTTTTTTTACTATAAAAAGAATCTCTACTTGAAGGTCCAGGCCCTAAATAACTCCACATGGACATAAAGGTTATCAGTGAGCAAAAGGGGCTTGGAGTCCTCTGCTGCCGTCCAGTTCATGCAGGATGTGTGTTTGGTCCATTTCTCCAACCTTTTTAGAAATGTAACAGACCATGGAGGAAGTGGCTCCGGTTTCACTTCTTCCCTCACCACCTGGGTCCAAAATGAACGCATTGTGGTCCTGATGGGGGGGGGGGGGGTCCTTTTTCCTCACTCATAATGCTCATAATCAACAATCCAAACTGCAGAAGCCTTCTCGGGTGAGAGGTGAAATGTTCAAATGTTCTACAGCACACTGACCGCTGTGTAGAAGTGTTTGGCCTGTAAATCAAACTGTTTAAACGTGTGTAGTGTTGGATGAAAATCCTGCTTACAGCATCAGTGTGAGTAAAGCCCTTGGGATTTAGTTTGAGTTAATAAGATGAATAGAATAAAATATGTGAATCGTTTATAATTCCCCATAAACAGAGGGATGTAAAACTATTTAAAAAGGTAACATTAAGGCTAAGGTTAACTCAAAATGCACTATAGAAATAACAATTTAAAATAACCCTGAGGAGGTTAAGATTACAGTCAATAGCTCACTGACCTATTTTTTTTTGTGCTTTGAAGGGCCTCCTCTATGTAGGAATAAACTTGGAGCAAAGTAGATAAAAGTTTTACTTGGTCTGGTGTGAGTTGCGTGTGCTTCCTGTTTTCAGTGCAGTCGACATGCCCTGCTCCGCCATGCAGCACGGCTCAGTAGGCGCTCTAGGTGACGACGTAAGACGCTCATCCAGTTTTTATATTTAAAAACGGAACCAAATAAAGTTCCTTCTGCATCCTTGTCATTAAACGCAGTAAAGTAATCCCACGACAGTCTCCGTCCCTGTTCTGGCAAGCCTCTGCCATGATGGTGTGGTCTGGCTCCTCTGGAGGGAGAGCAGGGCGCCCCCTTCTGGATTGCAGCCACACTACAGCACTAAACCATTACTCCACAATCATAAGTGGATGGTTGCTTTAATTAATGACTATGTGCTGTGCAACTTTACCCTTCAGTGTTTTTAGGTGGTTCTGTTTCCACACACTTTGATGGACTTTTCTGTTTGAGTTGAGTCTAAAAGAAAATCACCTTAAATACATTCCTATGCCTAAATAGGGAGAGCATGTAATTGTCCTTATATTCCCATGGATTTAACACTGCTAGCCCTAAGAACCTGCTCTACGTTTCACTGTGTAACAAGGATGGAAATCAGCAAGTTAGACCTCAAAGCAAAGCAGAAGTCGGGATTTTTGGGGAAAAGCCTGATTGGTGGATCTCCATCTATAAAGCAGCAATAAGGACGGTCAAAGAAATCTCAAACAAACCTAGAGAAGATTTCTGCTCCTAAAGCTGGCTTAAATTAGCTGTTGAGGAAATAAAACTCAAAAAGGGCTGAAAACCTGCACAATGTATATATACAGTATATGTAAAGAATTTCTAAGTTTCAGTATAGTGAGAAAAAGTTTTTAATATTCTAAAAGTTGAGTGGTATTCCTTTGCCCTTAGGATTAAAGGTGTCAGCCCCAAGGTGATGAAGGTGATCCAGATGATGAGGCTGAGGAAGATCTTCAGTGGGACCTTTGTTAAAATTAACAAGACCTCCATGGCTATGATGAAGATGGCGGAGCCGTATGTTGCCTGGGGGTGAGTCATTCTGACCGCTGCGCTCTCAGCCGTACTAACATGTCACTCTGGGGTAGCTAAGAACATCGCTCAATCTCTCCACCAGATTTCCCAACCTGAAGTCGGTCCGTGAGCTGATACTGAAGCGCGGTCAGACCAGGATCAACAGGAGGAGAGTCCCCCTCACAGACAACGCCCTCATTGAGCAGCACATGGGTACGCCCCCTTACACTCTCTCCATAGGACAGAGGAAACACTCTGGAGATGTTTAGTTGTGGCTTCAAAGGGATTCCCAGACGTGGATTTTAGATGAGAAGCCTACACAGGACTTTACGGTCTGTGAAGGCGCCGCCATCTTGACCAGACCCGAACCACCCGGTGCTTAACAGACCGCTACAGCGTCCCCTAAAAGGCCATCTTGTTCTTGCTGACGGGGCGTTAATGCAGCGCAGGGTGCCGAGGTGGAAGGCTAACGTTAGCACGTCTACTCTGTTTTGGTGCGACCCGTTGATTATTCGGCTTCTGACACGTCGGTGTGGTTCCAGTTAAATGTTCTGCTGCTCCGTACACCTGGTGCTTTGCTTTGAATTTTTCTACAACGTAATTATTAGTTTTAGAGAGTCCAAAGCTGAGTCTTAGTTTCGCCTCCAAAGGGACCGTGAGAGTAGAAAACGGATAATGACAATCCAGATTTATCTCATCAGTGACGTGCATGTTGTCACAATGAAACGTGTTTTCCGGCGTGAGCAAATTCTTCCTTTGCTGTAAAATCTCAACATTAACAAACAGGAGTAATTTAAAACAGAGAACGGATGGGTTAAATAAAGCAGTAGTGAGTATGTACACCTCAGTGTATGCAGTTTATTTGGACCACTGAGGTTGTAGCCGACCTAAAAGCACTAGCAGCTGTTAGTTTAGTGCTTTATTATTTAAAACGGCCTGACCCGGACACCTGAGATCAGATCAGACATCCCCACTGAGCAGTCTTTTATTGCGTTCCTTGTCTTCCTTAAAACAAGCCATGGCTTCCCTACATGTTAGGCTTTGTAGTGTTGATGCCCTGTCTGTGCATCCCCCAGCCTGCTGCCATCAGTGACACATGTCCGTCCTCCTCACCCACCTCCTTCTGCTTGTTCTGCAGGTAAAACCGGCATCATATGTCTGGAGGACCTGATCCACGAAATCTACTCCGTCGGCAAGAATTTCCGAGCGGCCAACAACTTCCTGCTGCCTTTCAAGCTGTCGGTGGCCCGTCACGCTGCCAGGGATAAAGCCGGACTGCTCAAAGACCTGGGAAACCCTGGCTTCAGGGCCACTGATATTAACTCCATCATCAGGCTGCTGAACTAAGAGGAGTTTTTGCACAGGACGGACACTGGGGCTCCACCTCAAAGGAAGCTGGATTGTTGCAGGGCAGATGTCGGCGATGGGGAAAATATCAAGCTGTTTAGGTTTGATGACCATCCTCATCCTCTGGTGACACCTGCAGCAGGCTGGGAGATAAACCAGTGATGTGAAATAAGGACCTTTGCTTCATCATTGTCGTTATGCGCAGGTTGTGTTGTGCCCCAGAGAAAAAGAACTGAAGCAGAGAGGCTGAGTGTAAAACAGCAATTATTACTGACGCAGAAACATTCCTCTGTTTGTCCGAGGAGTTCATCTGTAGTTGCTGCATCTTCAATAAATCAGGTTGCTCTTCATGCATCTGTACATGTATACAACAGTATGATTCACTGTTAATGCAGATAGTTTTATATTAAAGACATGTTTGGTGACTAAACGCAGTGTCATGGTGAGTCCTGACTGTAGGATGGTATTTCTAAACTAAAGTCCTGGTTCCAAACAACTACTGGGTAAAAGCTGGCTAGTCACATCCCTGACCCGTCCTCCCTGACTGACTGGAGCGTTTAGGGCCCCGTTGCTAGTAGCATACGCTGGGCTGGGACAACATGTCTGAACTACGGTATCATCTGGGCTAGTTCAGAAAGCAACTGAACATTTCATCCCCAAAGTCGACATGTTTAAAGCAACAATAAAGATCTGAGTGGGTTTATTACGGCTGCTGTCGGTATGCATCAAACGGTCTAAGGGAGGAAAAGTGGCTTAGGGCTGGACGATATAGAAAAAATTCATATTGATAAAATATAAACATTTTTTAAGTGCAGCCCTGGCCATTTTATGCTGTAGCTTAGTGACCTAGTTTTAGATAAAGAACACTCAAACACTAAATTCAAACTTAACCCTTTATTCAACCAGCTTTTTACCAAAACTGCAGGTTTTTAAAGAAAGAAAAAAGAACGCGTGCTTTCTGAATTATTTGAAGGGGGGGTGCGAAGCTTGGTGATGGAGTGTTTCCTGGGTCTGCATTGTGATTGGTTGGGAGGATGTAATGACTGTCATGTTATTCTACATGACTACAATGCAAAAGGAAGGAAAACTTTTATTCTATTGAGCTTTTTATTCACCCTTTTTTTTCTATCATCGATATGCGTCTATCAATTGATATATATTGTTATTGAGTTATTGTCCAGCCTTAGGTGAACCGGCTGCAGGGCCAGCCAAGGCTCACCGATTATACTCCATGTCACAACACTTTCACTTTGCCAGATAAACAAGTCTTTAGCTCAACGCTTGCTGGTGTCTCAAAAACTGACATCCTGAAAAAGTTCAGGATATTTTTTCAGTCACTTCAAGAAAGGAAACTGGTGGTGCCAGTGAACCAGCCAAGTAAACTCGTGAGACATGGAGTCCAATATTTTAATCCTTAATTTCTCGTAGTTTTGATGGTTAAGGCTTACAGATAACGAAAAGGCAAAGTTCAGTGTGTCAGAAAATTTAAATAATGCATAACAGTAGGGCTGGGCAATATGGACCAAAAATATCTATTTTTAGGCTGAATGCCGATATACGATATTTATCTTTGTCAGGTTCAAACACCTAAAGCAGTCATTAAACAAACACAGAAGAGAGACAACAGAGAAGTTAGTTATAAATCTTTCAAGGAGCGCGCACAGAGAAACGTTAATTACAATTCTCCTGCCTGCTCTGAAACGTTCACTGTCGCCTCCTTTCTTTTTATTTTCAACAAGGAATTCCTGGTTACATTGTCAAGAAGCAAAACAACTCTGTGACCTTCAAGATAATACAAAGCAGTTCACACAGTACAGTTCTGCATAAGCACTCCAGGTGGCTGAATACAGTTCATCACATGTTCAAACATCACTTGAAAAACACTTATAACATTTTTCTCTGCTTTCTGCAGGCCTTCTGTAACGATGAGAGAGAGAGAAAATCAATACACATATACAGTAAAATAAAATGGTAACCACTGGTCTATATGGTCCAGTAAATTTATGATAAAACCAATAAAAACAAACATAGTAATGAGAGAGAGAATCACACGAGAAACACTTTAATATCTGAATAACTCAAACCTTAAAACTTCTTAGTAGTAATGAGTAAATGCAGGATAAATGCAATGAACATAGTAAATAAAATAGACATGTAGAAAATAGTAAAAATAATTCTAACAATCTTTGTTTTTCTTTTCATAAAGTAATTGTAAAAAGACGAATCAAAGCTCTATCCCAAATGTCTCACAGGCACAATCTTTTTTTTTTTTTTTTTTTTTAACAAAAAGCTGTAGGTAAATATGAGAAAATGCTGAAAGAAGAACCTAATGTAATGCAATGCACCATATACTTTCTTGATATAAACAACATAGTCTCAATTTATCTCTTTGAAAGAAATCTTGATATTTTTAAAATCTCAATATATTGCCCATCCCTATGTAAGATCCATAAAAAAGGAAAAAGAAGATGTTTAACAGTTCACTTTTATGCCTTGAATTCATCCAGGAGGGCGTCCTGTTGCATGAACTACTGCAGCGTGGAGCAGATAACCAGTGTGTGAAACTGCTGATATGTATTTCAGGTCTGGGTAGAAAAAGAAAAACCTTTGGATTTCCAATCTTGTCAAAAGCTTGTCTGCTTGTTCTTCCATCCAGCCATTAATTAATTTGTGCAATATCGTCCATTTATATATTTATTTGATCAATTCATGTACTTTTTGTCCACTTCCCACCCAAGGATTTTTTTTTTTCTTATCCAACCTTGGATTATTTTCGTCCCATTGTCCATCCATCCATGCATCGAGGTTTTCTCCATTCATTTGTCCATTCATACTCCTTACATTCTGTGGTTTAAAAGTCTGTCATTTGTAGAAGTCTTCTGTCTTCTGCACCTCGTCGTTCACGGTGAACTTATGCATTTATAAACTGACGGGAATGAATTGGGAACTGTAGAAATGGGATTCCAGGAAAAGTGCGGCTCTGTGCGCAGCTGTGTTATAATAGATGAGTCACAACCTGTGTGTACATCGTAGCCTACGTTTGTACCCCGTCATCAGCCCGGCGCTACGCTGGTGTCAGGATGCATTTGTTGAGACGTGAGTCACCAGCCGGAGGAGGCAGAGGAGAGGGATGTGGCAGCCTGAGAAGCTGCGCTCCCACCCATGCGCACTGGGACAGAGGTCCCTGATGTGATTTCTCGCTTCCTCCGCCACTTGGACCTGAAGAATGGCATTTCCGACCAAATGCAACCCCTCCTTCATGGGACGTAAAATATGAGCAGGTAAGACGCTTATTACATGGCGCAGCGGCTGGCACTAAATGTACCCCCACAGCTGGGGGTAATTGGTCGCCATGGTGAAGATATGCTCCCACCAACGCCACTGCTGCAGACCGACGTCATTTATTAGACAGTAAAACCCGCTATGCTTCATATAACCTTGGCCTAAGACTGTCACACGGCGTGTGCAACTCCAAGTTGATTAAAATCAATGGATTAATTTGAGAGAATTTCAGGCCGCGAGAACACGTGTTGTGTTGCCTTCATGTGTGTCGTAAAGAGTGCAATTAAAGATTCTTGATATTAAAGTCGGACTAATAATGTCTGGAATCACAATAGTGCTTGAAGCAATCCTAACCGCTTTAGAAATACCACTGCCACCGAGCGTAAAACGCGTGTGCCTTCTTGCATTTATAGGTTTGACAAAATCATTATCGGCCTTTGTTATTCGTCGTGTTGTTTTATGGTTCTGCGTCTTTCAACCCTGCGCGACTTTAGTAATCAAAACCGAACATTTTCATCACAACCTAACGCATCGATGGCGTTAAGGAGAGTAATTACCTGCTTAGTTTGCGTTAATGTCCTGTAGTTTACGAGGCGTACCTGAAAGCAGCAGCCATGGTGTCAAGGAGAATGGGGCGGTCTACAGCGCCTGCGCCTAGTTACACATGTATCAGATACACTGCAGCGGAGCTTCGTTAATTTGGCTCCGAACAGAGGGCAGAGGTAAGACTTTAAAGACATTTAATTACTGTGTTCTGGGTGTAATTTAAGATAAACTGGACTAAAAGGTACTTCTTTTATTCTACCCGCGGACTTCAAGGTAACCGGTCTGATCGGTGTCACGCTGCTGCACGCGGCAGCAGACAGAAGTTATTGAGCAACAGGAGCATGTGGCTCAAATCGGACAGATTAGCATGCTTCTGCTTTTCTAGGAATCATTTCCTTAGGTCCTGACTCGGTTTGACAGGGCTTGATGGGCGAAAATACGGTCAGTGGTTCGCTTCTATTGCGAACGGAAGCCGGCGTGGCTGAAATGAATGACAGAGCGCGCCGCTTCAATGCAGCTCTGCCACTGATAGGTCAGAGTTCGGAACTTAATAGCTGAAGACGGTGCCATGTTGGCGGTTTTGATTTTTACTGGATGTTATATACAGTATAACTGTAGTCAGAAACTTGGTTTAAGTTTAAGGTTTAGCGCAGAGCCGGGTCCAGACTGATTAAATGCACGGAAACCTGTGACCCGAAATCACAAAAACAATTTAAAGGGACTTCACAGTGTCATCACCAAATGATCCTGGAGGAATATTCTGCCTTTCCAGTCGTTGGAAACCACTAAGTCTTGTTTACTGCTGTAGCACTAATAAAAGCAGCCTTGGAAAAATGGCATACTGCTTTTCATATATATATTTTTTGGATTAAAGGTATATAGCCACGTTATAAAACCGCTTGTAAAACCGTTTTATAATGCTTATATGCCTGCTGACAGGGGGGGACAAACGGGTCAATTGTCCCAGGACGGGAGGGCAAAACTGATATTGTGACCATTAAAATACAGACAGAAGTAATCTTTATGAAAATATGTGTGAAAAATATTTAATATTAGAGTAACTAAATATATATGTATATATATTTCTGCATTAGGTATATGTAATATGTTTTCTTAAAAAAAGGGGGGGGCATTAGAACTTCCCCCACCCCAACATAAAATGGTTTGACCATTAGGACAGCGGTTGGCTGCAACTTTGAAAGTTCGTTCCGCTGCAAACTAAGAATCACAGATGCATAGAAAAGAATAGAGAAGATGACACCAAAGGCTTGAGGGATTTTATGAGTAAATATTTTTTAAAACTGAGGATGAGTCAGGAACAGGTCTAGGAACGGAATTGCAGAAGAATGATGCCCATCCAGAGCCACGTAAGAAGCAATGCGTTTATCAATGTGATTTTAAAGTATAGTATCCGCTAGCTAGTGTAAGGGGGGAAAAAACTTTTCTTTTATAGTAATATTTAAGCTTAGCGCCAAAAGACCAGAAAGCAGTTCACTAGTCAAGAGCGTATACGTTTGTTTTAAAACTAGATCAAAGAGGAAAGGCATCACCTTTGACCTTACCCCAAGACGATGGCACTGCCATAAAAATTGCAAAAGACTAGAGAGGGCTATACCATAGACTAAAGGGTTAATTTATAGCTTTTAATGTTTTTTTTTTTTGTTTTTTTTTTGGGCGGGATTTGATGATGATTGAACTTGACTTTGTAAAGTGCCTTGAGATGACATGTTTCATGATTTGGCGCTATATAAATAAAATTGAAATTGAATTGAATTGAATTTTTTGCGGGTCTAGTGGCTCGCTTTTTTTCTGAAAGTAGGCTGACAGGAAGGGGGTGGAAGAGGGGGAGAGACATGCGGCAAAGGACCGCGGGTCGGATTGGAACCTGAGTCGACCGCGCCAAGGACTAAGGCCTCCGTATATGGGTCGCGCTACCTGCTGCGCCACAAGCACGCCAGCTTTTAATGTTTAAGTTAGGGACAGGTCTGGTTTGTTTGGGAAGGTTTCCAGGAGCAAACCTCTTTGAGGCAACATGACTTCGGTTTGCAAAGTTGTAACTGAATGAGTCTGATAACTTTTGGAAGAATGTCCATTGGACAGATGATAGCAAACTGAAGTATTTGGCTGTAATAGATTGCACCATGTTTGCTGAAAACCAAATCCAGCTGTCAAGCAACAGTGGTGGGAAGTCATATTTTGATCTTGTTTAGCAGCCATTGGGGCCTGGGCAACTAGCAGTCGTTGGTGCTGCGTTCCATTTACCTTCAAACTGGGAGGTGGGAGATCGCGTCATCTCCGAGTTATGGTGTTCCAGTTCCCAGCTTGTCCGACAGTAGGAAAAACATGGATGCTCACATCATGCCTATTGTTAAATGTACAAAGACAGCCAACCTGAGGCTCAGGATGTGTGTTGAAATCAGATTTTATTGCAAGAACTCTTTTTTTTAAAGCTGTACTTAAACTGTTCAGCTGAACATGAAACATTAAAAAATGGGTGCCGACTCCTCATTTAGCCCTTATTGCCACTGTTGTTGAAACAATAAAAATAACTGTCCTAGTTGGTATATTGTGCACATAAACAGCGCTGAAACCTCCCGTCTTATGAACACTGAAAAGTAGTGCCGGTAGGTGTTTGACTGAATAAATTACATGAATAAGAGAACTGTATGAAGTTTTACTCATTATTGCTGGTTACAGAAACATGTCCACCTGCCTAGATCTGGGTGAAAGGTGATGTTACACAGATCATCTACAGGAAGGTCAAGCTAACCTTTAAACACTAAAGAACTGTCCCATATTCTACTAATCATTAGACGCAGAGCACTGTTCTCCTCTCCTATCATCTGGTGTTATGTTACCAATTATACCAAAGACTATGACAATGTTCATGGTCATGTCGGGTTTAGCTTTATCAGAACATGATAGCAAACACTTGCGCTTTATGGCTCACAAAACTCTAAAAGCAATAACTGCATATAAACCAGTGGAGCCAGTTAGAGTAGATGTTTTATTTGTGACTGGGCTCTTTATCTTTGTTGTTAATGAGAAGCAATGATAGGTGGCTCCAGATTTGTAGCATGGTGGCTTACAGTCGGCTGTTGGTGGTAACTTTGCCAAACAAGCCTGGCAGCAGTTGGCTGTTTAATGATTAATCACATTGCTGGACCTTTAGGGTTGATCGAATGCAGCCAGCTAATTTCTGTAGCGGCACAGATTCCAGAGGTGACTGCCAACCAGCGATCCTTGTGTGCTAACTAGCAGTGTGCACTCTTCAATGTTATGTAGAGTAGTGTTAAGGGTTTAACTCAAGCTCCATGTAGTAATCTGCTCTAAAATGTTGCCTTCAGTCCTGCTTTTAGCTGATCAGAATTAAAGTGACAGTAAGCAGACGCCACCCCATGAATGAATCCAACACAAAGATAAAACCAAATGTAAGGACCGAACCTGAGCATATTTTGAATTGGATCTTTAGAGATGTTGTTCACAGTAAGGTTTTACTAAATCATAATATCTTCTGCTGAAATTAAAAGAACTGCAAAGACAACAGATTTCTATTTTTAAAACTGTGTTACGTGGGGATTTTTAAACAGTTACCTCTAAACTTAACCTATCTTTGTAGAGTATGACGTCTGACCTTGGAAAAGTAGACAAGTGGATGATAAAATTAGTTGTACCTAGCCTAAACTATATGTAGTAGATGGGCAGTATCTGAAAGATTTGTCCTTTAAATGTCAAGTTCCCCGGTTTCAGAAATGCAGTAAGGACAGACTGAGAAATCAATTAAAACGTACAGCATTACAGTTGCATGTGTAAGCTATCCGTACAACATGGTGGGAGCTCTCTGATTGGCTGGGGGTTGTATTACAGCCACTCCTGTTGGGAACAAAGCATGCGGTGACAGTGGAAAGGAATTTTTAAGACAAAGACAGAGAGGGAAAAATAGGAAGACGCTTCCAGTAGGAACAGCGATGGCTTTGTGAGTTACTGTTCATAGGAGAGAAGCTAAGAAACTGAACTGAACAACACATGATGTGAAGAAACCCAGAGATTCCTCTTTGTTAATGGGAGCAAGAGGGACAGCTGTCATAAAAAAAAAAATCTGAAATGAGGAGTGGTCCTAATTATCCGTGCAAATTAGAAATGCAGAGCTCAGCATTTTAGTAAGTACTGTAGTTTATTCTGTTGTTTTGACATGCCATACCTTTTGGAGTTGAGTCGTTCTAGTTTTATTTAGCATTCTATAACATGTCTTCCCACTAACCTCCTGCTCTTTGCCACCCAGAGGATTTTCCTGACCTATCCTCTCTAAAAGCTGGTCCTTACTCAGTAACCACCTCAGGGTAGTTGGTTACATCTGTAGGAAAAATGGCCAGTGGTCATCCTTAGCTTTTTGTTGAATGAATTTTCTGCCAATATTGCTGGATTTTGTTTCCTATGAGGTTTCCTGGATTCATTTGAAGTCCCCTCAAACTGAAAAACCCATACAGCCCAATTGAGCTACTGTTTTGCATATAAAAAAGCTGCACTGCTTGCTTTTTTGTCACTTTAATATTCCGTTGTAGTGCTCCCACACAAAGCGCATTAAATGTATTATCTGAGCTGCAATCGATTGATGGGATGGAGTGATATGTGAGGTTTGCTTTGAAGTCACTTAAAAGCTCTGTACAAAGCTGGGAGCTCATTCAGGACTCGGTGCACAGCTGCACACCTGCCCACTCCCTCCTTCAGTCTAACATCAAGCGGCAGGTCTGCTGTTTTCAGCAGTTCTGCATTAGATGCATTGAAAGCTCCGTTCCACCAGCACAGACCAACTCATTTAATGTCTCTGTTACCTGGAAACAATGCTCCCCTGACCCTAGCATGATGTTTTATGATGGCCGCAGCTTCACTCACACACATATATTATGCACTTCAGCTTTCTGCTGTTATTATAGTGTCAATTAAATCTCATTAGCAAAGCTTTCCTGATTGTTGTAAAGGATCAGCATGAGTTTTTGGTCTAAGTCTGTCTCCGGTTACAATAGCATTAAAAAGTAAACATTTAGGTGATTCCACCGTTTCTCCTGTCAAAAAGGGGGCGCCAACCCCTTCATTGACCCCCTAGAACATCAAGTTAACATTAAATCTGTCATTTCTCTCTATACCTGCCTCCACAGTTTTGTGCTCTCTGTACTACTGGTGGCGGAGTTCCACCCTGACACACGACATGTTTGTACAGGTGAACAAACAGTAGACACGGGCCGCGCCGGACAACATGTTGCAACCACCTGCAAAACAAGTTAAAGAATCTGCTTTTTTTTTTTTTCTTTTTCTTTTTTAATCGCCCTTAGAGCTGCAAGGATGGCAGCACTCACTCTGCTGCGAGTCGCAACCATGACTCTCCTTCTCTGTGTTCAACCTTTAAGCTCACTCTCAGTCTGGGTCAGTACACGACATGGGGACGACCGCTGACTGGAAATATGTCCAGCAGACCGTCATTGACACCGTCCACAAGGAGGGGAAGCCACGGCGGGTCATTGCTGAAGAAGCTGGCTGATTTATGCTGGATCCCAGCATTTAAATGGGAAGTTAAATGGAAGGGAAAACGAGATGTGGCAAAGGTTCACATGCAACAGAGAGAACCACGGCCTTCAGAGAATTGTAAATCCAAACCAATTGAAGAGTTTGGAGGAGATCCACAAAGAGTGGTCCAAGGTTGTTGTCGGAGCTTTAAGATCCCCTCTGCACAAATGTGTCCTTGATACTCAGTGATTGTTTAGGCTGCCATGTCATCTGCTGGTTCTGGTCCACTGTGCTTTGTCAAGTCCAAAGTCAGAGCAGCCATCTGCCAGGACATTTTAGAGCACATCGTGCTTCCTTCTGCTGACGAGCTTTATGGAGATGCTGGTTTTATATTCCAGCAGGATTTGGCACCTGTCCACACTGCCAAAGCTACCAAAAGCTGGTTCAGTGACTATGTAACCTGAACCCCACAGAGAATCTGTGGAGGAATGTCAGGAGGAAGATAAAAGACGGCAGAATCAAAAATACAGATATGCTGAAGGTGGCTGTTAAAGCACCCCGGGCTTCCTGAACACCTGGTCAGGTCCACAGGCTGTTCTCCATGCCATCCTCCACTGATGCAGTAATTCATGCAGGAGCAGTACACCAACATTTTGGTTTAAAAATAAATCATTTTACTGATCTTGCGTAACGTTCTTATTTTCTGAAACACTGAATTTTTGTTTCATATTAGCTGCAAGCCATGACCATGAAAATTAACAGAAAGAATCTCTTGAACCACTTTGAGTGCCAAGATGTTTTACCTTTTTTAGTAGGAATACTGAAATAAATTAACATTTTGGTGCTATTCTCTAATTATTTAAGATGCCCCCATATACACTAGCTGGACCTGGTGTGTACTCGGTACCTTCAGGGAAGCTGATGGACCCCTTACTTGCTTTTGTCTGGTAAAGAAGCAGCCCTCTGGTTTAAATGGTTCCTGCCAACTAGTGCAGAAGCAAACTGCTTGCTTTGTAATAACTACTCTATTCATCTCGCACTTGTTGTAGTGCACTTCCATTATTTCAAGTTAAAATGTATCCCCACAGAAACACTGCTGGCTACTTGAGGTCATACAGTAGGAGCTTGCTCTCTCAGACACTAGAGTCCGTGTAATAAATCTGGACTCTTGGAATGCCAGTGCTGTAAAGGTCAGCACAGCGGCACTCTGAGGTCCAGCTGTACTGATCCTGCACATGACAGAACGTTATGGGGGCATTTCTTGAAATGGCTTTGCCATGTGCCACGATGATACCTCTGCCTGCTGCGCTTCTTGCTGCATTCAAAAGACAAATTTACGGGAAACTTTTTCAGGGAAATGTCCAGCGAGATCAGCATGTGTTTAGTGGAATTTTGGCCAGAGTTGGATCAGCAGTGAATGATGTTCAGAAGACCTTTCATTGTACTCTGGACTGATGTTTGGTACAATTCATACCCACTAAATGTTGTTTAATCTGTTGGTGTGGGCTGAAATGGTGTTTTTTTTTTGTAAAAGCATTAATTTATTTGGAAGTTTTCCAAATGTGTCACATTACAGCTACAAATGTCAAGGTCTTTTAATGGGATTTTATGTGCTCGTAGTGCATTACTATAATGTGGAAGAGAAATGACACTTTTTTAATTTCTATTTATTCAAATCTTATCTCCAGTAATCCTAAATAAAATCCATTGCAATCAGTTGGGGACTTTACTGATAGTTTTATGTTGCTCTCAAACATTGACAACATCGAGCATTTCAAGTAAACAAACGTCATTTAGCGCGGCGGGGGGATTGAAGCATGGCGGCTCACCAGGCTTATAATACGGTGGGAGAAACCCTGCTGACTGAGAGTCTATAGCAAGACTTGAAAACTGCTTTTCTGTCGCTCTCCATCCATTCCATTCTAAACCTCAGTGTACATCTAGATGTAAAAAGCTGGATTATCTACGGTGTATTAGGGGTGGGCCATTATGGACTTTACATTTTATCACGATATATTGTGGTAATGTTGTGATAATAATGAAATGTAATAAGACTATTTACAGCTTCTTGCAGTCTTTTTCGGGTAACTGTGTGACTGTGACTGCATGTCAACTATACCCCAATAAACACAATTACTGTCGTTTTAAAACATTTAAAAACGACAGTAATTGTGTTTATTGAAACATGTTTCATCGGGACTCCAGTTGCATAATGGAAGTGTGATATTATTTGTTTTATCACCGAAATGCACACAGTATTCACATTTAGTTTTTTTTTAATTTATTGATATTTGATTCGCTCAATAAACCAACAATAGAGAAAATGGCAAAAAATAACAATCCTGACAATATTGATAGTTTTGAGGGTTTTCAGACACCACTAGTTGAAATCCATCGTTGTCAAGATAAATCCAAATTCTTATCACGTTAACGATAAAACGATATGATAAAGTCCCAGCCCTACAGTTTATCACAGTATACGGGGAGGAATACAAATGCACCCCACATTTAATTGTTTAAAGTAATCTTTGAGTTTCTACACACAGTGAGAGTTTTATTATGTGAAAATCTAATTTCTTCAGAAATGGCTTTAAAATGTCCTGAAATCTGCTTGGCAGAACACTGTAGTAAGATCTAAACATTCTTTTCTTATTCTGGCTTCTAGATGTTGGGGGTAGGAAATTAGTGACAGTATCATCAGATTCCACAGCAGCGTTTTCTATGTTCCTGACAGTTCCTTTTTATACATTCATACACACTCCAGATCTGTGTTATTGCCTCTGCTGCTGGATCAGAGATTGGTCCATTTTAGTCCACCATTTCAATTATAAACAATACTGAGAGGTACAAGGAAAATCCGATATTCTGCCACAAGGAAGAAATGGGGAACACAATTCTGGAGCTGCTTACAGTTTCTGCCAATCAGTCAACTAATGTAGAGCCAGTTCGCCAAAGTGATAAGTGTGGGATTTACTTTTGTCATGTCTAGTGCTTGATCAAGCTAGGACAGAATATTATTCAGTCAGGCTGTCAGCAGACTGCAGTGCCAGGGTTTGATGGGCTTGTGTTAAGACTTAATCTCAGACTTGCTCTCACACATGGAAATCTTGAGTTTTTTGCTCATGCAGTGATGAGATTCTTTGCTTCTGGTCATTTCCAGTTGTCTTGTCCAACTTGTGAAACACCTTTCAGAGGGTCACCCTAAAAGCTGTTAGGTGGTGTCCCTGGGAGCCGAGGCCTTTTGTGGGAACAGAGCACATTCCTGCACAGATTTACTCTCATTATTTCTCCAGCCAATGAACTTGAGAATCTTAACCTAAGATCTCAGCATCTTATCTTAATCACGCTTTGATCTGGATTATATTAATATAAAAGGTTTGCCGAATATGTTGCGAACATGTCATCGCACCATCAGTGTGTGCAATATTCATATGACAAAGGACTGCTTGGATTGCAGTAATTGTTGGTCAGTATTTTCTAAGTGTTATGATCTTGCTTTTTATATGCTAATGTAGAGTGGAGTGGGACCAGTTCACAGTAGCAGATGCTCACACAGACACAATAACAGTGGCCAAAATGCTAAGTCAGAATGGCAGAAGCACAGATGAGAAAGGGAGGAACAAAGAAAAGGGGGCTTCTATCACGCCACATCATCATCATCATCATCGTCGTATTTACCAACATTATCGCCGTTGCAAGACATTATATAATACAGCTCTAATTCCTTTATGTATAGATGCATGGTTCAGGATTGTCTGCCACAGAAGGCCAAATACAGGCCAGCCCATAGATATGTCATTGCTTTTAATTAGGGATGGGGAGATGGACTACAGATTTTAGATGTATATCGATAAAACCATAAAAAAAATTATTTGTAGGTCCAGGCAGAGCCCCACAAAGCAAGTTTTTGTCTAACAAAGAAAACTAGCCCTTATCAAATCTCCTGCCTAGGACTTGGAGATATGTCTTGAAAATAAAATCTCAGAATTGACTATACCACATCCGATTAATCAATCCCCCACCTCCTTTTCATTTCACAAAAAGAAATAAAAGAAATAATTTAAAAATGTTCTTTTATGTCAAGCCTGGAAGGTGAACTGGATTCAAAGTGCAGCTAAATACAAGCTGTGAAACATGACTGTAAAACAAGATGGCGGCCCTCACATTGTAAACAATGAAAATATAATTAAATGTTTGCTGCTAGTGGTTTTACACAGTGAACTAAGAACAGGCCTCACTTTACCTGTTTAACTTCAAACTAACTTCAAAGTTAAAATTAATCGATTAAATCAATTTATCATCCAGTCCTTCTCCTGCCTCTTTATAACGGCATCTATTTTGAAATGTAAACAGCATTTATTGATAATCTCATGAAACCAATAGTGCACATGCCTCTTAACTGTGTTCTAAAAATCACAAAAAACGTCTTTAAAGCAGATTTTCTTTTTCTAACAACAAAATCTGTTGATAATGAAGTTGACGACCTGATTTCCTTTAGCTGAACATGTGATGATGTGCAATGGCCACCTTTGCTTTCTCACCACTAAAAGCTGTGAACTCCCCTCTCTACAGTTTGTTGCCCTGCTGCCCTTCATGTTGTGGAGCCTTCAGTAAAACTTGGATTAAAGCTTGGTGAGAAGAACACGTTGTGAAAGGAACACTTTGACCCATATAAGAGCTGTGTGATGCACAGCATGGAGTGAAAAACGACCCGTCTTGATTATTAACCAAAGTGAATCACCTGAAGGGAGCTCTGGAACAGAACAGGGTAATGTGTTGCCTATTTAAACATATAGCTGGGTTATGTTTTGTTTTGTTGCAATCACTGCTAGCCAAATGAAACAAGAAGGTGATTTTTAAAGGCTATCAGCCATATTGAATGGCTTGTAAAAACATTGTGACTCACGTGCTTCATAAGAGGTTGTGCCCAGAGACAATTCTTCTTCTAACACCAGCTTTAAAGCTGGGTGGGCAGTCAGAAAACCAGCAGCTTCAGCCTGTTCAAGTAGGTACTCTCATTAGATGCTCCTTTTCACTACTTTTTCCTGTTACTATTGTTTGCTCTTTTGTGAATTTAGATTTATTGGCTTTCCAAATGCAGCATGTACATTATGTTTAAAATGTGTTTAGATCTACTGTAAGATTTGTTTTCTACTATAGGGACATACGTTTTAATGCAAAAAAAGGGGAGATAACCTGATATTGTCTTCATTCAAACTAATTTAGAGAGTTTAGGATTTTGTTTGTATTAGTTCTGACGATGCAAAAATAATAATCACCAACTATCTGAGTTAAAGACCTCAAAGTGAACTGGAAATGTACTATAAGTAATTGATCAGTGCTGATTTAAAGTCACCTCCCTGTGGGGTAGTTCCTTTTCAGAGAAGAGCTGCATAATGGAAATAAAAAAAAAGTTTGACAATGAAATATAGATTTCCACTTCAGAGTCAAAATGATACTCGGTTTGAGGCAGGGCTGAAAACAAAGCTGTTTATACCAGAAGGTACAAATATGGGTTAAAGATGTCCCACCAGGCAGCAAGAATCCAAGTGATCAGCTGACAGTTAGGCGGCGGCACAAATGTTATTGAATCACTTTTCACCTCTGAACAATACAGATAAGGAAGAATATGATGATGACCTGATGTTGTTGCACCTTATTTAAGAGCTAGTTTAACTCATAAAAATCTCTGAGCCATGACAAATGTTGCTGTGGATAGCTAAGCTGAAGCAAATGAGAACAATGACCATAATCATTAATAAGAATCTGCTTTATATTAATGTTGAAATTTTCCATGTGTTTTTGTGCTTGTTCACCACCTTTAAATGCCATATTCAGACAGCTACGTTTACATAAACAAAAGTAATCGTAATAAAGGTCTGATCGGAATAAAAATGCATAATGTAAACAAGCCAATTGAAATATTTTGATCGGATTAAGTTCAATCAGAATGAAATTTTAATCAAAATGAGAGGGGTGGTTTATGCTGATTGATAATCCGATCAACATGCATATAAACTTTTGTCAGGCTCAAGTTATTCTGAATGTGGCAAACTGACCCGAGAGCGCATGTGCTCCCAACGTAAACGTGACATATTTCCACGTTGGTGAGTGGCGAAAAATGTCAGGAAGAAAAACTGTCCTTCTGTTCAAAAAAATTATTGCTTAAAATTTTCGCTTACTCTGTAACATTTCTACTGTTAGAACCTTATGCAAGTCCAGCCTGGGCGCTCTAAAGACAAATTAATTTGTATAATACTGTTTTGTTTAGTTTTTTTTTTGTAGTATAGCAAAGACAGAAGTTCTTCTGTGTTTTTTTTTTGTTTGTTTTTTGTTTTTTGGGGGGAATTTGATAACTGCACATGTCAGAGTGGTTCTATTCTGAATAAAGCCATGTGCATAATATACACACACATTATGATTGGATTAATTGATCGTGTGCCCATATAAATGGTACACTCCGATTATTTAATCCGATCGTGAAATTTTGTGCTTGTCAACATAGCTTGCATACCGTTTATCTGCTTCAAGATTGATATTTACATGTGTATGTTTTTTTTTTCTTCTTCTTTTTATGACATAAAAAAGTGAATAATTTAGCCTTTTCCAACAAACCTGTGACAGAATTCTGCACTGGCTTGAAATTGTAGTTTTGATGAATTAAAATAAATACATTCTTGTTATATTCAACTAATTCATCGTGGGAAATGTTTATTTAAAACTGTATTCTTACACATAGGAATTTCAATAATTGGCTGAAGTTTACAACAAACTGCTGGAAGATGGTTTTAGGTTGCCCAGAGTTGAAAAGTCACTGGAGTCACATCACAAAGCTCAGAAGCACCGAATTATGCTGAAAAAGATGGATTAGCATAAGCATATGAGTTTATGGTATGAGAGTTCATATGTAGCTTGAGTTGTAGGTCATAACTGTTAACTATAAAGGCTAACAGCTGGATAGAATACCTGTCTAAAGGATAAATTTGATAGGAGGTAATAAACCTACTTTGTTCCGACTACAGGTAGAGCGCAACAGGACATCCACAGGCTGAACCACCAGGGAAATCCCTGGTGGTCCTGGTCCGCAAACACAGATTAACACAGCAGTAAAATCATTTAGTTCATTGACATTCCTGTTGCATTGTCCCACCCGTACAAAACAAATCACTCAACACTCATGAACCCCGTTGCCAGGGGAACTAATCCATTCAAAGGATTTTCTGAATCAATACTGAATTGGAAAAAAAATATATTTTAATGCATTGATGAAACGATACTTTTACCCATTCCTTGTCCTGGGGTTTGAGGTGTAAAGTAGAGGTATAGAGCCTTTATTAAATGGTGACTATTAAGCGTGAGTCATTAATGTTTTCTTTACTGCTGGTAGTTATGCGGTGGTCAGGAGTCAGGACTCTGCTGCTTTCCCTTTTAAACTTTTAATTGCATCAGGACAAAATCTTTCTCTACAGAAGCCTCCTTTTTATTTAAAATAAACAGCAGTTTGATATTTCTGGAAGCAAACATTCACTATGAAGTTAAATGGACATTCCTTCCTTTTTGTACTCAGACATTTGTGAGTCAGATGTTCTCTTAAACTTCCTTTTCCCAAATTTACAGCAGTCCATAAATGTAACCTGGCTAATGGTAGTTATTCATCTAGAATATTAGACAAAGGAATGGAAGAATATACATGATTCTCCATGTCTGAGTGTGCTCATACCCTTTCCTGTTAGGTTAGTCTCCGTCACGATTATGGTCATGTGTCCTGAAGGAAGAGGTGTTTCTTTTCACCAGGCCAATGTTTGGACTGAAATCTGATAATACAGACTTGAGTTTTAAAACTTTATTTGAAACAAATTGGTCTTCCTTTTTAATAACTGTTTTTATGGCTTGCCTTCTTCAACATTTCAGCTTTTCTCTACTGAGTTGCACCTGTTTTTACTCCAAGATGGCCACTAGGGAAATTTTTGTTTTAGCTTTACAAACAATGTATGGACTACAAATGAATTTGAGAAATATGTTGACCTATTCAATAGTTGAAGTTAGTTGCTGTTCTACACCAAATTAAGCAGGAGGGCCAGGGTGGGGCCAGTGTTTTTTCATAGAGGCACAGAACAAAATAAACAGGTCGATATTTCATCGTTTAATATATTAAGTGAGCCAAAGAGCCAATTGTGGCTCTTGAACTGCAGGTTGCTGACCCTGATCCTATCTCAATACAGCTGGAGCTAAACATGAAACAGCTACATTTTTTAAATTATTGTTAGAGTAAAACTGTAAAGGTAAAACATACAATTGGTCCAAGTGACAAATCAGCTACGGTATCTTTGTCAGCACATATCATTGTAAGAAATGTATTTAGTATTATGTCTTTAGTACAGGGGCCAACAGGGGCAAGGGCCCCTGTTGGCCCCTGTCTAGAACCGCCCCTGGTTGAAGTACGCTCCATCTGACTAACTCAATGTAATTTAATTTAAAGGGAGCACAGTACCAATAAGACCTGGGTAACCGGCCCTGCAGCCTAAATGAAAAGAATCCATCTGAGCCTGTGCCAAAACATAGAACAGCAAAGGATAGAACGTGCCCCATATCGTGTCCGTCTGTTTTGGCAGATCATTAGCATGTCTTTTCATGATCTAATATAATGCATGTCCCCCCCACACCTGTTTCAGTCTGTTCTGTAGACTGGTTTTATGAATAGGTGCATTTTAAATGGATTCAGCCCTAAAACGTTTCCTTGTATCTACTAGGCCCCACTGAGAGATGGTGTCCCTTTGTTGGTGAAACGTTTGGGCTCCTAATCAGAATGTTTATATTCAGATGGAGGAAGTCCTCTTTACTTTACCATATTTTATGAGTCTCCTGCCACAAAAGAGGTGCACAGAAAGCATGAGGGCCAAAAAGACAGTAGCAGATAACAAAATGCTGTCCAGTGGTTTCTACAAAGTGCCTTTAACAGGTTTATCAGGTGACAGAGCTCCGTCCCTCCTGCTGTTTCATCAGATCCAACTGTTAAAGAAAAGTTGAGCCATAGTTCAACAGGTCCTCCTGGCTGCTAAAGATTGACCAAGTGCCCCAGAAACAACTAGTTACAAAATGTGTCTGTTGTAAAATCCTTCCAGGCCAGGCTCTGTCTATTCAGAGCCAATAAAAAGCTGTCTGACTGGAAAAGCAGTGCATTAGGCCTGCTGGACAGTTTCCATCTGTTATTAACCTCGTAAAAGAGATTCCTGTGTTGTTCTTAGATTCAGAAGCTCAACATCATCTGGCCCTCAGTGAATGTCACCATGGGTGAGCTGCTTACTTCAACATCATAATCGGCGCCGTCCTCATACCCCCTGAATCCAGCGGCATCATGGGGGAGGTGGTCCAGATGCACTTCACCACAGTGGACTACGTAATCTTCGCCCTGCTGCTGGTGGCCTCTGCCGGCATCGGCCTCTTCTATGCCTTCTCCGGCGGGCGTCAGCGCACCACGCAGGTAACCTCAGACCTTAGGCCCCCCTAGAACCTGGATGTGTTTTCATTACGTCTGACATGAAAATCCCGTTTATCTCAGGAGTTCCTGATGGCCGACCGCTCCATGAGCTGCCTGCCTGTGTCCCTGTCCCTGCTGGCCACCTTTCAGTCAGCTGTGGCCATCCTGGGGGCTCCGTCTGAGGTCTATGCATTTGGAACCCAGTACTGGTTCCTCGGCTGCTCCTATTTTCTGGGCCTGCTAATCCCAGCCCACGTATTCATCCCAATCTTCTACAGGCTTAGGCTGTCCAGCGCCTACGAGGTACCCACATGTACAGCATCCCCCACAATTCATAGCAACCAAAAAAGAACATGTGCCTAAAGCTTTAAAACAAATTCCTTTTTCATTGCAGCAGCATAATAGCCTGGAAAAACCCAATTCAATTCAATTTTATTTATATAGCGCCAATTCATGAAACATGTCATCTCGAGGCACTTTACAAAGTCAGAATCAATCATATTATACAGATTGGTCAAAAATTTCCTATATAAGGGAACCAGTTGATTGCATCAAAGTCCCGACAAGCAGCATTCACTCCTGGGGAACCGTAGAGCCACAGGGAGAGTCGTCTGCATTGTTGATGGCTTTGCAGCAATCCCTCATACTGAGCAAGCATGGAGCGACAGTGGGAAGAAAAACTCCCCATTAACGGGAAGGAAAACCTCCGGCAGAACCAGGCTCAGTATGAACGGTCATCTGCCTCGACCGACTGGGGTTACAGAAGACAGAACAGAGACACAACAAGAGAGACAAAAAAGCACAGAAGCACACATTGATCTAGTAATCTGTTCTACATTAGATGGTGATTGCTGGTGATCTGTCTTCTCTGGATGATGTCACGGTTAACAGAACGTCAGACCAGGTGTACCTACTATGAAGAAAAAAAGAGAGAGAACAAAAAGTTAAAAGCTGTAATGACAATAGTCATTTCAATGCAAAACTGGAGAACAGTAGAAATCAGTAGAGTGAGAAAAATAGGCCCTGATGTCCTCCAGTAGCCTAAGCCTATAGCAGTAAAACTATAAAGGTAGCTCAGGGTAACATGAGCCACTCTAACTATAAGCTTTGTCAAAAAGGAACGTTTTAAGATTAGTCTTAAAAGTAGACAGGGTGTCTGCCTCACGGACCAAAGCTGGGAGTTGGTTCCACAGGACAGGAGCCTGATAGCTAAAGGATCTGCCTCCCATTCTACTTTTAGAGACTCTAGGAACCACCAGTAGACCTGCAGTCTGAGAGCGAAGTGCTCTGTTAGGAACATACGGGGTAATCAGAGCTCTGATTTATGATGGAGCTTGATTATTAAGGGCTTTATATGTTAGAAGAAGAATTTTAAATTCTATTATTTAAAATAATAGAATTTAAAAGATCGCTAGTGCTTGAATTCATCCCTTTCAACCATTGTCTTGATATCAGCTTAAGAGCTGATTATCACCAGACAATACTTAACAGACAGAGGGTTATTTAATAAACATTAAATAACTTTAAACAGTGTATAATTTCGGTCTGTAATTTACTAACTCATCTTGATCAAGAGATGGTTTCTTAAGTAAAGGTTTAATAACAGCTACTTTAAAAGCCTGTGGTACATATCCATTTACCAAGGATAGATTAATCATGTCTAAAATAGGACCACTGATCAGAGGGAATACCTCCTTAAACAACTTGGTTGGGATTGGGTCTAACATACAGATAGAAGGTTTAGATGAAGCTAAAATTTTAGATAGCTCAGAAAGCTCTACTGCTTTTAAACAGTTCAGACACTGCGTAGGTTCTAAGGATTCCTCCAATGCTGCCTCACTTACTGAAGACGAGGTAATCATGTTTGGGAGGATGCCAATTATTTTATTTTTAATGGAATCAATTTTATTTATAAAGAATCCCATAAAATCATTACTGCTAAGAGCTAAGGGAATGGATGGATCAACAGAGCTGTGGCTCTGGGTAAGTTTGGCAACTGTACCAACATTTAATTGAACTAAAAAAATCAAACCACTTCTTGACACTCCTGCCATTTGCAATAGGACAGCATTTAACAACATTTCTCCAGGTTGGAGCTTATGTAGCGGCTGCAGAATGAATGCAGGACAGAATGACTTCACACCAGGGATCAGGGGTTGCACGGGGCAGTTAATTCAACGGCAGCAGTGTGGTTTCTCCTGTCACCAGTGCTACAGTCCAGCCACTTTTTGTTCCATAAATAAATGCTATAAATTGAAACTGAAATTCTTCATGGATTACAGTTCAACTACTAGTAAGATAATTAAAGCAAACACTTTATAAAAACAGGTTGGCAAGGTTTTATTTTAGGTCTCACCATCCACAAACCAGATGAACTCGTCCTGCCTCTTTGATCACAGTTCTGTGGCGGTAACGTTTTCATTGTGAGTAGCAGTTTCCTGACTCATAAAGATCAACACTCATCTTTATTTAGTTGAATGGCATGTTCACTTGTAAGAGGGTGTAAAAGAAATTGTCCTGTGTGTCATGGAGGAAGTTATGGATTACTGATTAGAATGAACCCAAAAAAAAACTCTGATCAATAGATATATTGTTTATATTCATTATACTTTGAAGCAGACTTTAGGTTTTCTCTCTGAATTACTGAATAAACCTTGATTAAATGCTGGATAAATGTTAAATAATGTTTCAGTGGGTGATTATGCCACTGCAATAAAAGATGAACTTATTTAAAGCTTTCCGAGGCTGTGAGTATTATGGGAGGGGCGCTGTAGTTTCTGCAGCGCTTCCTCCCTGTTTTTCTCCTTATTTGTCTTTAGACCCCATGTAACAAGCTCATCTGCGATGTCTTTGTGTTGAGCTCATTGTGCATGCACTTTTGTTTTACTTTGCTGCATCATGCATTCATGGGTTGCTTCATTAAATTATTTTAAGCCTTTTTACTCTCTGTCTGACCCTGTTGCTCATACTTCCCCCCTTTTATCTTTCTCGAGTATGATCTCAGAGCTGAACATCTTATCTGTCTTATCTGTCCTAGCCTTGGCATAGAAGGTTTTGGAACAGGCACATGTTCTCATCTTAAATGTTTATGAAGGACATTTGTCTCGCACTCTGATCAGTCATTTACTGGGGAATGACTGCAATAATGTCCTTTCAGCCAAAATCCTTTCTATCTTTGATCAGAACTTCTTGTGACAGTTCCGATCCACTCCACCGTCTAGCACGGATTGTCTCTGAGATGATATGTTACGGGACTTTTCATTTAGCTGTTTGTTTTTCTTTTACGTTCTCACCAACAGTATCTGGAACTGCGTTTTAACAAGACGGTTCGCATATGTGGGACTGCGACCTTCATCTTTCAGATGGTATCTGGATCTGCTTCATTTCTCAATGTTTTTGTTGCCAAATGAATAAATTCATCGGTTTGACCGATTAAAACCTTTTTCAAGCAAATGTTATACCCACATTTTTAAAGTTTGAGTGACTGCTTTAGAGTTTTATACTGTACATCTGCCCAGTTTGATGTTTTCCCAGATTAAATGAACAGAATCACTCCTTTACAACTAATGGTGAAATGTGTAAACAGTGATTTATTTTCACATCCAACATAATGAGGGCTGAAATCCTCAGCCGCGTTACAAACATTGCCACTCATTCAACTTTTGCACATGT
This sequence comes from Fundulus heteroclitus, assembly GCF_011125445.2. NCBI lineage: Eukaryota > Metazoa > Chordata > Actinopteri > Cyprinodontiformes > Fundulidae > Fundulus > Fundulus heteroclitus. Next base: position 27,352,126 of record NC_046375.1, read on the forward strand.
TGCAACCTTAAAATCCCAGCTTTAATATATTTTACTGGGATTTTAATGTGACAGACCAGCACAAAACAGAAAATTATTAACTGGAAGGAAAAGCACACAGAATTCCAAAGTTCTTTTCCAAATATTTTAAAAACATGGCATACATTTGAATTTAACCCCTTTTTTTCTGATGCCACTAAATAAAATCCAATCCAAGCAGCTGTCTTTAGAAGTCACCAGATTAAATTGAGTCCAGCTTTAGGTGTGATTTAATCTCAGCTGTTCTTTGAACGCCTCAGAGGTTTGTAGGAGAACATTGGTGAACTAACAGCCTTATAAAGACCGAGGAACACAGCATACTGGTCAGAGAGAACCTTAAAGCAGGGTGAGGGTCATATAAAACCACATCCCAATCTTTAAACATCTCACAGTGGTCTAATCGGTTCATTATCTAAATAAAACAAAAATAAATATGGACTTACAGGGACGTTGGAACTTACGGGCTACAAAAGGAGAACATTAATCAGAGAAGCAGCCACGCGCCCCATAGTACCTCTGGAGGAGTTGCAGAGATCCTCCAGAGAATCGCGTAGGCATGGCGACCATTGGCAATCCACTCCACAAATCTGGACTTTATGAAACGATGGCAAGAAAATATTGAAAGAAAACCACCAGAAGCCACGTTTAATGAAGCAAAAAGCGATGTAAAGGACACTGTAAACATGTAGAAGTAGGTCCTCCCTTCAGATGAGACCAAAATGTCATTTTATTTTGAATGCAAAGAGCCCATCTTGCAGAAACTAAGCCGAACATCACTGTGAACACACCGTCCCTTTAAGAAAACATGGTGGTGGCAGCGTCATGCTGTGGATCAGATACAGGAAAACCTGCTACAGGCTGGTAGAGTCATACCCCAAAAGAGCAAAAAGCCCAAAAGCAGCTGGAACTGTAGCAAATGGTGGTTCTACACTGTGTTTCCTCAGGGGGCTGAATCCAAATATATGCCGTAGTTTTTCCATTTTTCATTGGAAATAAATTCAAAACCACATTGTTTCTTTCCTGTTCTCAATCATGGGTCATCTAAACACACGTACATGTAAGTGTGTGGTTTTGAACCTGGATAAATTGAGATAAATTGAGTAAGAAAGCGTTCACAAGAGCTTCGGTTGGATTATTTCATGACTTTGAGATTTTTTCCGTCTGTGGTTCTAAATTTTGCAGTTGTTTCTCTCTGCAGGTCATTTATATGGGGGTTGTACTTTATGCACCGGCTCTGGCACTTAATGCAGGTGAATACATGATTCTGTCAGATTTTAACGCATTGCACTACCAGCTCACAGTAAGTTCTTATTTCTGCATTATGCCAGTGTAAAGGCTGCTGCTCAGTCTCAATATGGTTTTATTCTGACCTGCAGTGACAGGTTTTGACCTGTGGGGGGCAGTGTTGGCTATGGGATTAGTGTGTACCGTATATACAGCTCTGGTAAGTTCTGCTAAGTTTTCCACTCTTATGTCATCTTTTGTAACAGAATACATTTTACAGATATTTCAAATGTTCAGCTAAACATGAAAACAATGGTTGCGAATAATAAGAACAAGCCAAATCAACTCTTTGCTTCTTCTGACCTGGCTTTGTCCTCTGGTCTTCCAGGGGGGGCTGAAGGCAGTGATCTGGACGGATGTGTTCCAGACGGTGGTGATGTTTGCAGGGCAGCTGACCGTCATCGTGGTAGGAGCCGGTCAGGCTGGCGGTATGGCAGAGGTGTGGAGGAAAGCAGTCAATGGCAGCCGCATTTCTGGACTCGAGTGAGTACTGAATGAGTCGGCTCGTGGAGGACAGTTAGAGAAAGTCTTGCTGAGCAACAACTTTAGGATCATAACTGGAGATTTAATTGGAAAAGGTGCTGTGTCTCTGTAGCCTGAACCCAGACCCTCTGGAGCGCCACACCTTCTGGACATTAGGTGTTGGAGGAGTCTTCCTTATGTTGGCTCTGTATGGCGTCAACCAGGCACAGGTCCAGAGGTACCTCAGCTCCCGCACGGAGAAGGAAGCTGTCATGTAAGCCTGAACGGTTTCTCACACTAGGTTTAGACTCACTCCTGTTTGAAAGGAAAAGTTAAAAAAACAAAGTTCTGTCACATTTTGCCTCCTCAGGTCCTGCTATGTAGTTTTTCCGTGCCAGCAGGTAGTCCTCTGTTTGGGCTGTCTGATGGGTCTGGTCATGTTCGCTCGCTATGGGGAGGACAGCCCTCTGGACAAGGGCTACGTCAAAACAAATGACCAGGTGAGCCCCAGTGTCGTCATGAAGGATTCTTCTAGAAGGCGTGCTGCGCCCTGTTCATGCTGAGCTCTCCTCTCTGCAGATGGTGCTGTACTTTGTAATGGATGTGTTCAAGGAACTGCCCGGCCTCCCTGGACTGTTTGTGGCCTGCCTCTTCAGTGGAGCACTCAGGTAAATGCACTAAAACTGGGAGCGTGAAGTTGGAGATCAAACCAAGAGCGGTGACATCTCTATCAGCCACAAACCAGTGGGACAAAAGAGCTTTACTGAAAGGTCTAACTTAAAGGCACTCTGTTTTACTATTCAGCTATATTGTCTCCTGGGGTTTTTAAAACATCAATTTTACTCTTAGGATTTTATTTTTAGGAATCAGAATAAATGGGTTAGGGTGAAAACAAATGCCCTGCCTTTTTTAAACTTTCATTTAAAAGAAAAAGAGCAGTACTTTGTCATCCTCGTAATGATGCAGTAGTTTGTGTTCTCTCACGTAAAACCCCAATAAACTGAATACTGTGGTTGTATTGCGACAGTATGGAAAATTCTACAGGAGTTTTGAATGTCAAAATGAGTTTTTGAATGTCTGTAATAAACCACGTTGTCCTTAACAAACTTATAAATCATCTAAAGAGGTTCCAGCTCATGAGTTTACAGTTTATTTGTTTAACTTGGAAACTTTGTAAAAAAACAATCCCTTCCTGCCTCAATAACTTAGAAAACCCTGATGTGGAGGGACTTTGGTAGCAGTTTATGTTGGTGCTTCTGTTGATCTAGTTCTCCTTACTAGTCCTTCAGGGTCCTCCAAAAACATCTTAATCAGACTGAGCTGTGGACTTTAGGTCATCGCAACAGCTTGATTCTCTTTTTCAGCCATACTGTTGCAGATTGTACTTGGATCATTGACCTGTTCCCTGAGCCAGAGTTCCTCTGTCAGACAGGTCTCACATTGTTCTCTGGAATACTTTGGTGTTCAGAGGACTTTATGGTCAGCTGCATGGGACCCCCGTGGCTGCAAACCAGGTCCAATTCATCAGCCCTCCTCCTCCATGGCTGGTTCAGGCTCCAGCCTGATGCATTTGATGCTCTCTTCACAGCCAGCACACCGTCCCACTTTAAAATAACAAGACACCTGGAACAGCGTCCTCTGAATAAACACGATCAAAGGGGGACTTTTTACAGGGAAGCAAAGCCACACTGGGTCGTTCTTTTTTACTTGTACTCTCATGAACCTCAACACTTATCAGAGTAACAGGTCTGTTGAGTCTGAGATGTAGTCTTGCTTTAGTTTTTTAAAGTTTTGCAGAATTTTAGTCTGAACTCAGGCTTAGCTTGATGGAACAAACACTCTGGGAACATTGAGGACATTTTTTATTTAATATTTCTTTGAGTTCCTGTTAAATGTCTTTTCTACACTGATCAACAGCAACAACTGCATCTCTAAGTTCTTGCTCTCTTTTCTAACTAAGTACACTGCTGTCATTGACTGGTTTGTTATTGTTGGCCTTAAACCTTTAAGCACACATCATTTCATTCAGTACCTGTCTACAGACGATGACTTGGGATGGGCTCAGCTAGCCCACACTACCACCATAAACCTCAGTGTCTTTTATTGATCTCATTTTCATCCCCTCTCTGACAAATAGAAAGCTTTTATCACTGGTAACTGTTAATGTCATTATGTGTCAGTAATAGCCCTGATAGCTGGAGCCTTGTGTTTTTAAACTTTGCATCATTTCACTCTCAGCCGCAGTGTCCTTGGGCAGGACATTTCACCCTCCTTTCCTGCTGGCACGTGTTGCATGGCAGTCTCACTGCTCTCTGTCTGCCCCAGGCCAGCTGTGGCTACAATGTCTCTGTACCCGAGGAATGTATCATTGCAATGACAAAGATTTTTTTCTTCTTCATTTCTGTAACTCCCTCCAGCACCATTTCCTCAGCTTTCAACTCCTTAGCAACAGTAACTATGGAGGACCTGATAAAACCCCATTTTCCCAATATGACTGAAGCAAAGGCCACTCTTCTGTCCAAAGGACTTGGTAAGACAAGTGGATTTTTGAGTTAATTTGCTGATAAATTTGGCAGGTTATTTGTTTGGTTTGTCTCTGGCTGGTGTGGTTGTAAGGTGAGAGAACTTTTAAAATGTCTGTCATTGTCACGTTCCCCACAGCTTTGGCCTATGGACTGGTGTGTCTGGCTATGGCCTACGTTGCCTCCATTATGGGATCTGTGCTGCAGGTAACGATTCCAACCTCACCAGCCCATGTATAGGTAGACGTTACAGCTGGTGTTTCCTTTTTTTAGTTCGAGTCTTAAGCTGCCGTCATAATGTTTCTAAGCATTTTGTGAAATGTGAAGTCCTGTAATGGCTATGAAGTGTGTCACTTATAATGCCCTCTTCTATATATTGCACTGTAATTGGGAGGAAAAGAGTAGAATTTAGATTCAGCTACTGTGTCAGGACTGAATAAGTTCCTTTGCTGTGATGTCATAGCCTTATTCAACTTTTTAGTTAATAATTAAGGTCAATGGGATCATCTGGATGTAAAAGTTAGATTTTTCTGTACACAGTCTGATCCTGCCCAATTGGTCAAGTGATATTAGCTGAATTAATCATTGTGTTAAAACTACATGATGCAGTCAGCATGGCGAGGCTTAACGTTTCTGCTTAGCATAGCATGAGACAGTTGTCACCGAGGCATTATTAGAACATGTGTACAGTGTATGTGGCACCTCAGTTGTGAAATGCATGCCACAGCATCCTCGGAGCGCCTGGTGATCATTTCACTGCTGTAGCATCAGAGGCATAGGTGGAGATGCTGGAGCGTAGTTCAGTTGAAGCAGTGAGGACTTTGTATGCTGCTGAAGTGCAAAAGGAAAAGTGTTGAAGGGAAAAAAGGCGTTCACTCCATCGTGCAGCTGCAGAGTTCTGAGCATATTGTTGAACATCTTCCAGGGACCTGGGAACCATTCAGCAGATACTAGAAGGTGCTTAGGTTGAACATCTGATTATCACTAGTTCATTACAGCCATCCTCAAGTTTCCAAGGACCTTCCTATGAGAAACTGTGGTGTGGCATCTTGAGTAGATAACGCTGTTATATAGGGGGGGTGAGTAGATTTAGAGGAAGATAGACCAGGCCATGTTTCATGCTGTTCTCCTCCTCATGAGATGATGATAAATCCTGACTGTGATTAAAATCACCAACCTTGGTAATTAAGGAAAGCAATACGTGTTTTTTTTTCCTCCTGTATGTAATAGTATGGCGGAGGCATTTGATGGTGTTGGTTACTGGTTTTAAAGATGTGAACAGTCGGCTGTGCTGTATTAGTGTGCATCAGCACCCCATTCATTGGATCTTCCTGCTTCGTTTCCTTAGGCAGCCTTCAGTATCTTTGGGATGGTGGGTGGTCCCCTGCTGGGACTCTTCTGCCTGGGCATTTTCTTTCCTTGGGCGAACTCAATTGTAAGTCCTAATTCAAACATCCTTTAATAATCAATTCTAGTAAGACAGTGTCCTATTGATTGCGTCCCTGTGATCTGTCCTGTTGTTAGGGTGCAGTCGTCGGGTTAGCAGCAGGCCTAGCTATGGCCTTCTGGGTGGGGATCGGAAGCTTTTTGATGCGAATGCCTCGTTCCACAACAGAACCCCACCTCAACACCACCACTCTGCCACTGTTCGACAACATGACCACTGCTGTTCTGACCTCCCTGGCTAGCAGCCCCACAGCCAAACCAAGGTAACACATCCAAGGTGCTGTAACACAGCATCCTGTGGTTATATAGAAAAGCAGAAATGAAGCTGAATCAGTAGGGGATTTCAACCCTGTGGTTTCTTGAGCTTGTTTCCTAAATGAGACTGAAAAGACTTAGGTTTGGCATGTAAATGTAAGCAGACATTTAATGCTTTGAATGTGTTTCTGGCATCCTTCATTTAGACCAACAGGAGTGGAAGCCCTCTACTCGTTGTCCTACATGTGGTACAGCGCTCATAACTCGACCACGGTGGTGGTGGTGGGGCTGCTCGTCAGTCTGCTCACAGGTACAAACATGTTCAGTGCTCCTAAACATTTTGTCTTCGCCCTGATGGATCTGGGTCTGTGGCCAGTACCAGGCAAAACTATTCATATACCTTCATTTCCCCCCATTTCTCTAATAAAACACCAAACATTAGCTATGTTTATGTGCACAAAATTACACGGTGGGCTTGGAATGTTTTTGGATTAAAAACAAAAAAAAATTGGATTTTACCGTTTATATGGGCACATACTCAATTAATCGGATCACATCTGCGTTTATATGCACCTGGCTTTATCCAGAATAGAACCTCTCTGTCATGCGCAGTCATCAAATTTCCCTTTAAAACACAGAAAAAGAACTTCTGTCTTTGCTGAACAACAAAAAGTAGCTAACAAAGCAGTAGTGTACAAGTTGGTTTTTCTTCCAAGCACCCAGACTGAACTCGCACCAGGTTCTAACTACAGTAGAAATGTTACTTAATAAATAATAATTTTTAGGCTCCTTTTAATGTTTTGAATAGAGAGGTTATATTGGGAACCCAGCCAGTTTTGCTCTCCGACATATTTCCACCACTCTAAGCAGAAATACATCACGTTTACGTTGGGCACACATGCACACTCAGGTCAGTGTGCCACATTCAGAATAACTTGATCCTGACCAGCGATCACATGCATGCTGATCCCATTATCACTCACCATAAACCACCCATCTCATTCAGATTACAGTTTCATTCAGATTGAGCTTAATCCAATCACATTTTTCTAATTGGGTTGTTTACATGACGCATTTTTATTCTGATTAGTTTTGTCCATGTTAAACGTAGCTAATGTGTCTTTCATTATTTAACCCTATTCCAATATCCCTCAATAAAAAGTAGATGACACCTAAGTACCTTCATAAATCACATTTAGTAAATAAAAGTCCATGTTCATGTAATTTAATCTCTGAACAGACCCAGCTGTTCTGCAAAGGCCCCTGTTAGAGAACAACCTGCATCACAAAGACCAAGGAACAGAGCAGACGGGTCAGGGAGACACCTTTGAACATCTCACCGAGCAACGTTCACTCCAGTATAACAGAATGAAAAGAGTAGCCTACATCACAACTGTAAACCTACGCAAACATGGCTGTCCACCTAAAATAATCGTCTGGGCAAGCTGATAAGAATCCAGGGAGCATGCTGGGCTGGCACTGCACCAATCCAACCTGGCCGTTATGGAACGGGGGGGCAAGAAAGTCATAGAAGTCCTGCTAGCAGTTTGCCTCCAGACACAACAAATATGGATGAGACCAAAATGAAATTTTGACCCATATGCAAAACATCATGTGTGGTGGAAAATTAACACTGTCACTGTCCCAATGTGAAAGGTGATGGCAGCTCTGTGCTGTGAGGAAACATTTCTGCAGCGTGGTTAAATGGTAAGAGTTGATGAAAAGATGCAAGCAGGAGTTTGTAGGGCAGAGCTGGAAGAAAAGATCCAAGACTGAGCCAGAGTTTCACTTTCCAGCAGCACATCAACGCTTAACATGAAACAGACTCCGTTCTGACTCGGTTTGAGATGCTAGCATCACTAGCTGCTTCCAGAGTTACTTCAACCCTGTGAAACCTGCCACTCTCATGTACCGGCGTAGAAGCTGCTGCTCTCTTCATGCGTCTTGTCTGCATTAGGACCTATGAAGGAGAAGGAGCTGACCCCAGGAACGGTTTTCCCGGTCCTCGGCACACTCTTGTTCTTCCTGCCCGAGCGCTACAAGGAGAAGCTTTGCTGCATCACTCCTCTGACCCCCAAGGTGGTTTACTGCTGCACCTTTTCCTGCTCACCTCAGCACTCCAAGTGTTTTAATCACTTTTATCATTCCTTCTGTTTTCTAGCCCAAAGAAATCAATACACTACCCTATCAAATGGCCAAAAAGGATAGCAACGGGGCAGCTTACAGCAAAGAGGACACATCCACAGAGGACAGAGAGATGGAGAGAGACAAAGCACAGACGGAGGACGAGGACTTGGACACACAGAGGGCTCTGCCTTCCTGCCAGCTGACGGCTCACACAGTTCAGGAGACGGCCTTATGATCCTTTACGACGCACAAGATGCACGCACACTTTGACCTGAGCTGCTGTTGGATCTCATCGCCCTGGTAGAAAACTGTTTTCAGAATCAATCACAAAGCAAAGATTATAGATCGTCTGCTGGAGTAGGTTTACAAGCTGCAATGAATAAAGGAGCAGACTGATGGGTCTGGTCCGAAAGCACAGAACGTCTGCTGCTGCTTCATTCAGACTGAGCCGCTGCAGCCTGAGGAGTAGCAGTGACCACACAGCAGGTAGGGATCAATATCAGCCACAGCGACGTGAGTCTATTCACATGTGTGCGGCTCCAATGCACATTGACTCATGCTCTAGTGTCCTGATCCACCCAGTCCTTAGCAGAAAGAAAAGAATCAGGTAGGGAATCGTTGCACACTTAAATTAATTTATTTTTATAGCTGAAGTGGAGCCACACAATTCCACAGTATATGAATAATTAAACTAAATTGAAGACTGACGTATAATAAGAGTGTAAATAATGTTGCATTTTGGTTTCATGCCCATCAGATCTTTTAGCTGTGTGTAAAAACGGGTCCATAGATCTGAAGCGGTGGTGATGAGAGCAGAGGGACATCTCATAGTGGCAGATCAACAATAATATATTGATCTTGACCCTGGTGAACAGAAACCAATGAATGCAGTATGCACCTGTTCAAAATTAGGTTTATTTTTCAGATTAATCTCTATATCTCATTTTAAACCATTATGACAATAGCCAATGAAAAACAATGACTGAGATTCTAGAAATTAACTCCACAGAGAGTTACTAAAAGAAATTCAATACAAACGTGTATAAAATATTTAGAGAGAAATAAATGCCATTTGACGTGACATTGTGAACTGCTGACACAGTGAGCTAATTCTGGTTAAAATACATTCATTCAGTCAATCAACCAATCAGGCTTTAATTGGAGCACTTTACACACCCAATGTGACCAATGTTCTGGACAGGTCCAGAGAATGAAAGAAAACTTAAAATAAGCAATATAATACATCATCTAGAGTAACACTAATAGAATAAAAGGGCAATTAAAAACATAAAGAAGTAAAAAAAAAAAAAATCAATAAATCCAGCCGGATACTCCAGCTGAACCGCAGTTAGAAGCTAAGTTAGAAAGGAGTCTTTACAAGAGATTTCAAATTATTCAAGGTATTAGCCATGCTTAGAGAGTTTAAGATCATTCCAAAGTTCGGGAGCCGCGACAGAGAAAGCTGTTCCTCACAGGACGAGTCTGAGGAACATCTAGAAGCAGCAGTTCTAGGGTTTGATTTGGTGATCAACCTCAGAGGAAACAAGCTAGACTGGACTACTGCACTGACCTGCTATCAAACATTACTTTATATACCCCAAGATTCCAGACAGCAGTACAACTAAAATACCCTGCTTGCATTGCTACACTGTTAGGTGTTAACAAGTATGTTTTCCCAAAAACTATCACCTCAGTCTTATTTACATGCAAGTAAAGGACGTCAAGCTTTAATGTCCTTTAGGAGGTTTCCTGCTTATTACCTTCCACTTGCTTTTAATAAGATATAGATTTGTACATCATCCGCAAGATCAAGACAAGACAAATTATACTCTCTTAAAACGGCGCCCAGAGGAAGCGGATAGAGGTCCCTAGATGGAGCCTTGAGGAACACCACAATTCAGAGGAGCCTTGAAGAAGGAAAGCTGACCCATGCTGGCAAAGAGGCTTCTGTCAGACGGGTGGGACCAAAACCAGTTCAGGGCTGTGCCCTCCTCACCCATTAACTGGTCCAAACGTGAAAACGTCTGAATTATCATAGCCCACTGTGTTAAAAGGCAGCAGTTAGATCAAGTAACTGCAGTCAGCTGAGTCTGCAGTTAAAAGCAGATGATTAAAGCCTGTAAGGGCCGTGTCTGTGCTGCCACACGATTTAAAACCAGACTCAGTAACCCCATGAAGCTGAGATGTGGTCAGTATTCAGCTGAAAATACACAAGTCCATCAGATGACTAAATGCAATTGCAGAGTAGAGATCCCAAATGTGGACCGCTGTCTGGATGCAGAATCCAAATAAAACGTTGGTGCAGAATATTTGAAGTAATGTTAGATTATAAGCAGTTACTATCTTGCCTGTGGTAGATTCCCTATGCTGTCGTCATTTAGTATAAATCCAGGTTAGTTAGTCACGAGGTGACATGAACCCATTAACTGTCGTCATGTTTTAATTGGATGGTTATTTATATAGAAGCAAATGATTATTTACAAGGGAAATATTTCTGTCATTTTGATGAAAGGACTGAAGTAAATTAATCAATTTACTTCAGTCCTTTTACCAAAATGACAGAAGTCTAAAAATGATCACATACAAATGCCTCATTATATGCAACTGGAAGAATAGATACCCAAACCGTACACACCCTTAGTTAATGAATGTCTGATATGAAGAAGCAGAACTTATTTAATCATTCCTCTAATCTATTCTATAGTCCTTAACACGAGTGCCCATCCTGGAGGTGGGAGACGGTGCGCCACTAATGACCTTCCTGCATGAAACATGTTCTGCTCGCAAATGTTACCATACATAGATAATATCTCATTTAAAAAGTAAGCCATTGTAAAAACCAATAAAATAAAGTTTGCTTAAACCACTGTTATTAATCTATAAACAGAAAAATATTTTTTTTCTTATTGAGATAAACTTTGCAACATATCAATTTCAAAATTAAACCAGTTTCAGGTTTTTTGCATGTTGAATTGCATTTTAAAGTGTGAAAAAAGGTATATGTCCTCATGTCAAATTAGGCCTGATGACAGAGTAGAGGTCTGAAATCTTAACCTACATCCCTGCAGCATCATAGGCGGACTAGATGTCATGTGTTAGAGACCATTCTTCCAGCTACTAGAGACTTTTGCACCTACCTGCACATGTTGGCCACACGATTCTAAACGTAAAGTGCCTCACTGAGTGAACGTTCTGCTGAGAAGGCGTCCCCATGAGATGTTTGGGCATCTCTGCAGAATTAAGTCAATGATGTTCCCACGTTACATGTTTTAAGCACAGAGTCTCTAAGACGAAGCTACCTTTCCCTTTAGATCTTCCTCTGCTCTGAACCCCACTTTAGCTTCACAGTAACCTGATCAAGCGAGAAGTGAAGAACCATCTCTCAGTTTATGTCTAAGGCTTCTGTTAAGTGCCCTTTTCTATGTATTTATTTTCTTCTAAATGTCATTGAGATAGCTGTCAGTGACAGTCTGTGCTGAACCTGAGTAACATTGAATATTTTGTCACTTTTTGGAATCAGAATTCTTGACCATTTGTTGTCAGCAGCCTCGCGCTGCTCTGTGTCCATTGGTGCTGCAGGACTCAGCATCCATGTTCGTCCCTGTAGTTGCTCAGCATCATCTGAAGGCTTTCCAAAGACTTTATGGAGAGTCCACATAAGATGAGATTCATTTATTGCCATTACGTTCACAAAGCATCCACAGTGAGATTCAGACGTGCTCCCCAATGATGCCCAGGTAAGATGAAGCAGCACATGTATAGAGAGGTTTATCTTCCCTACAGTCTGTAAACACGTTAACTAAGACGTGTCATGACTGTTTGTCAGTTTCCTGGAGATGCAATTAGGGAGTAGCCAATCAGAGCCATAAGCAGTGAGGCTGCAGGAAGACGGCCCTCTGTGTTTCTCACCTGTTGGAAAAGGAGTAGAGCTCATGTCTCGTGTGTTTGTACCATCCTCCTCACTCTTCAGCACCTGACCTGTCCAAAGCATATAGAACCTGACTTATTTTCTGATCATTCTTGTAATTCTATAGAACAGCTCTTATTTGTATATTTTTGTAATTTTCACCTGAATCCTGTGTGCATTTCTGAAGAGAAATGTGCCGTTCTATATGCAAGAACCATGAAAAGTCTTTTGGTGAAAGTTAGGCAGAGTTGGGAATGTAGCCATCCACTAACTCATCACTTTTTATGCTACATTCAAACTTCTGCCAATTTCCCAAAGTTTCTCACTCTTTTCATGGTTCAGAGTTTTTTAAATGACATGTATATTTTTGGGGATTGTGTACCTTTTGAATCCTTCATACCTGAAATTACTTGAAGTGTGTGTGTGTGTGCCAGTTGATCGCTTTCCAGAGTAAGGTAGCCTCTTCCACTGCTGATGGTGTCGATAGTGTTAGATATGTGAGTTCTGAACCCGGACAGAGCGACACACTAATGCACGCTAACACTTAGAGAAGCACAAGCAGGTGAGCCGTTCTGCTGTCCAAACAGCCAATCAGGTAGTGTGAAGCTGCTTTTCCCCGGTTTCTTCATTAGAAATCCACCGACTGTTTCATGAATACAGATTCTGTAGCTTTGTGGCCTTTTCACAGTGAAACACTTAGTAATTTCTGCATATAATAAATATTGTTTGGGACAATATTTATTTTTGATCCATCCCATCCACAAGAATTCTTCTTGTTATGCATTCCAAAAACAAAGGAACCCCACAAGCACTGGAGGTAAGGTTCTCCTCTGCTTTGGCTGTGCCTTCATTCGTGAGAGTGTTTCTTCGAGCCCAAACATCTGCCAACAACTGGACCAAGCACAGACTTGGGAAGTGATTTGTTATGACGCAACATCCTGGTTGATGGAGAGTTTGTGCTCGGATAGAACCTGTCCTGTCTCACTGTGTTTAATGTCTGATTAACAGGTTTCTAATTGAAGTGAGACCACAATAAACTGAGACTTACTTGTCCACTGTTGATGTGACAACTTTATTGCTGTGGAAGCCAAAAATCAAAGGTGGCCATGTCTTCTGTGTGTTCCGGTGCCACCTAGTGGGAATGCTGGTGATAAACCTTGATTGTAATTAAAGCGTCTGTTGAAATGAGAGGCTGTGTGGTCATTTTTAAACCTTTCCACAGTGTAAATCCCCGCCTACCGACTGAAGGCAGGTTACAGGAAGGACTGAAATTAATGATTAGGTGTTCAATACCAGCAATGTGGACATTATTGCTCTGTAAACCTCCCCAACTCGTTTTAGGAACCGAGTCCAAAGTGACGGCCTAATCGGTCCCATGTTCTGATTTGTTTATTGAGGGAAGAATGACACAGCAGCGTAAAAAGGCTAATAATTAACATTCAGGTTTCTACCGCAGGTCATGGGCACAGGGTCTCACTTTGTTAGCCAAAACACTTTATTTTGTTAGAACTTTTTTCTAAGATGTCTTTGAAGAACTCTTTTAACACAAAAAAACATCTACTGTAGTGCATAACTATGAAAGGAAATGCAAGAATGTGAAAATGTATGTGTGCCTTTTTAATAAAGCTCTTGTTTTGCTTTTTGTTACAATTAAATGTTTCAGATCTGAGAAATGTTAAAGTCAGAGAATGAGAAAGTAAAGGAGAGTTTTTAATGGATGTGTATATTACGGGAAAAATGTCAAGCAGTTAGCTTGTGACCTTATCTCAAGGTCATTTAGGTTCTACCATAGAAAAGTGATCCAGAACACGCCAGCAAGTCCTACTCTGAAAGGTTTTGAAGTGGCCTAGTTAAAGTCTTCACTTGCCTCAAGCAAACTGAAAAAGCTCTCAATGCATCAGATTTAAAACTGTGTTACAGAGCAGAGTGAGCCAATACTCAATATGGATGTAAATGCTAGTTGTTAATAGGTTAAGGAACAATTAGTTGGAAAGTTGAGATGTTTCTGATCTGAAACATTTTGTCAGTCTCTGCAGCCTCAGTCTCTCTTCATTAAACAGAGAAATCTTTTTAAGATCCAGTCTGCACATTCAATCAGCTGAGGTCAGAAATGGCTAAAATCAGTCATTTGAAAAAGACCCTGTCTTGACACAGGAGCTGTTTGATATTGCTGCAACATTGACCACAGGGCCTGTTTGTATTGCAGTGATAGTGATAGAGATGCATTAAGCTGAAAGTCCTCCCATAGTTCTTTAGTTTATTATGTAGAATTCCATTAATTCATAAAGCAGCAATTCACAGAAGTCGTCTGGAAGGTGTTTTACATATTTATGTAAACTTGATCTGTTCAATTTGTTGGCTATTCCCTCTATTTAGGCAGATTTAAAGTAATATTTCAAATCAGTTCCAAATAGGAATTGGAGTTTTAAACTGAACATGACTACACTGTTTTAAAGAGTTGTCTTAGCATTACTTGATGCAAACTGTTGGGTTTGCAGCGTCCGTCTATTTCCACGTTATACATATAACCTCCCTGCAAACAAAGAATCAAGAAGTGCTGCCCAATCAGTCTGGTTGTCCAGGTAATATCTTTATTTATTTCTAATGAAAATATTTTTTTATACCCCTCCTTGTGTACGGTTATCTTGTAGTGTCTTGATCACATTAGAGATGAGGTAGTTACTGACCATGTAGTGCTGAACTCATCAGATCCTCTTCTCCAGTAACACACCCTAGACCTGCAACATTATCTGAGTACATCTCCTGCCCACTGAAATGATCCTATTGATTCATTATTACACAGGACAGTCCAGAGCACGGGTCCAAAAAGATTAGTCAAGAACTTGCTCTCCTTATTCTAATCTTGGCAGGATTTAAACTGATGGCAAGTGGCACATCCTCAAGCCAAGTTCCTGTCTCCCCAAGGAGCCACTATGGTAGAATGGACCGGCTTTGTTGCCCTCTTGTGGTGAAAAGATTAGATTTCCCTTGCAGACAGCACGCTGCAGTAGATTTCATGTTGGCTGTGTGAAGAAGACGGGACAAGTTAATGTAGACCATCTACTGTATGTGAGGAACGGGTAAAAAGAGGCCGGACCCCCAGCTGACTGCTTTAAGATCAGAATAACCTGTGGAAGAAAGATGCTGATCAAATCCCTCTGCGGCTGAAACAAAACAGTATCAGGAATCGTCTGTGCAAACTCATTTAGTGTTTAAACTGTAAAATGCTTGAAGACAGAGCTTTCACGTGTAGCAATATTTAGTTGTATTCAAACTGTTTCTGAGAACTGTTTTTGACATTTGTGTTCACCAGGTTCTGGTGACTGGGAGCTGCTGGTTCATCCCAGAATGATTGGACCACATCCCACAGTTCAACTCCTGGTTTTAACCTCAGAAACGGCGTCTGGTGTCCCCTCACAGGTCCTCTGATGGATTAAGGCCCCTGGGATTTGGCTGGCTGCTCCGTAATGTCAACCTTGGACCAGAACCAAGAGGCTGCCACTTACTGGAGTGTTTGAGGTTGTTGTCTTGCTCATAAATCCATTTCAAGGGCATTTCCTCATATATTGTATTATTTCCTCCAGCTTTAGGCAACATGATACCTGAGTTGGGTAGGGAATAAACAGAATTCAATGATTGGGGGTCATCTGACAAACCGTTTGTGGCTCCAAAAACAAAAGCCCTGCTTTCAGCAAAGGGAGCTTAGCTTCATAGAAG
The DNA here is from genome assembly GCF_011125445.2 of Fundulus heteroclitus. NCBI lineage: Eukaryota > Metazoa > Chordata > Actinopteri > Cyprinodontiformes > Fundulidae > Fundulus > Fundulus heteroclitus. Next base: position 27,367,864 of record NC_046375.1, read on the forward strand.
CCAAGTCTTCTAGCTGTAACAGCACTCATCCTCAAGCTTCCTTATATTCTTTGTTCCACTGGGATGGCAATCTTTCTACCACAGCTTTCCTGGTTTTCATTTTCCTTTTAAGACATTTGAGGTAATTTTAGCTCAGCAGGATATCATTTTCTCCACTTCTTATGTTTCATTAAAAGTTGTTTTTTCTCTGTTCCAGACCCATTTTACTCTGATTTTCATAGAGGAATGCTCTATATCCAACATTGCTGTCCTTAATAAGGGTCACATGTTTGACAGGGTTGCCTGATTTTTCACAGAATGAGCCACCTCACTGATTGGACCCCACACTGTGGTTATTTTTAACACGTCTCTTTTCATTGAGGCCTAGAATCAGCAGCTCTACAATCAGGCTCAGTGTTGTATAAAGTACTGAAATCTCAGAGTCAAGTAAAAGTATAGTTACCTCTCCAAAATATGACTTTGGTAAAAGTCCAAGTCACTGACTGAAATGTTACTTGAGTAAAAGTCTTAAAGTATCTGAAATGTCTTGTACTTAAGTATGAAAATTACTATAAAAATAGATGTACTCAAGTAATGTAATGAAAAGTATAAGTAAAAAGTAAAAGAGAAATGTTTGATTGAGCTATATTCTGTAAGAAAAATTAAGTTTATATTAAGGTAGATTTACAACTCATGTTGGGAAGCTATTAATAAAAGTTTTCTTTTTTTCCGGTTGATATATCATGATTGTTAAAGTCATCTTGTGTGTTATTTGGTTGTCTGATTGTACATTTTGTGCAGAGCCTGTATGCATGAAGTTTTTTTTTTTTTTTTTTTTTTGCTTCAGCACACTAAGAACATGCTAACAGCATGTTCTTATGTGTTTAATATTTCTATGCTTTTAACATGAGAGAGTTTGAGATTTGGGCTTGTTTTTTCTTTTAAGTTGGGCAGGTTTTATGCTGGTTTGGGCTGGAAGCCATCAGTGAGATACGGCAACCTGTAGTGCTGTTTTATGACTCAAAAGTCAAGAATAAGCAGACATGCTGATAAACATGAGCGCTGATGTCAGGCTGAACACTGAAATAAAATGTCATACTAGCAGAGGTTCTGTAATTACAGCAGATAGGAGAACAAGGATCAGAACAAAGCAGAGTTCCCTTCTGCCTGCAAGGAACCCGAGTTTCTTCAGCATGGCAGAGTTTTACTGCCTGGTTCTGCTACTGGTGCTCCTAACTGTCTAGCTAACCCTCCTAGCGTGAATGTTTACTCCAGTGTTTACTTCAATGCTGACGTTTCAAACAGAAATTAATAGCGCTGCTTCCAGCTCTCTCTCGTTGGCTTTGTTGTCATTTCTTGTAATTGGTGGTAATCAGACCAAATATCCATCCCGCTCTACCGACAGTGACCACAGCGAGCCATGGTGTCTCTCTGAAGGCTGAATGTCTGAACCAGCGACCCACTCCTCTCCAGCTGTGATTGGCTAGCATGTTGCCTTCAGTCGTTGATTTGATTGGTTGAATTGAATGATTGACAAATCAAAGACAGAACGACGGCCACTCCGAGGTAAAAAAATAAAAAATAGGCATCCAGTCCAGGGCGGGCACTGCTGGCTCAGCGGGCGGGCACGGCCCCCCAATGCTCACCCATGCCTGGCTTTTTTGTAACGAGTAACTAAACCAAACATTGAAAATGTATCGGAGTAAAAGTATGCAATTGAGTTCGGAAATATAGTGAAGTAAAAGTTATCAAAAAAATCTACACTCGAGAAAAGTATAAAGTACTCCAAAATATACTTAAGTACAGTAGTGAAGTACTTGTACTTCGTTACTATACAACACTGATCAGGCTGTAGGTTTTACGTTACACACACACGTAAACTGAGCTAAGAAACAGGACGCAGGATGTTCAGTACCAAAAGTCCAGACACCCAGCCTGGTTCACTGAGAGGTGACACGATGAGACCCAGCTTAAGGCAAGGTAGTTTAACTAAGGCATCAAAGGCTGCCAGATGTCAGCGGTCTTCTTCCTCCTAAGGTGCGACTCTGAATCAAACTACTGTAAAGTGGTGTTTGCATGTGGAAAGTACAGCTTTAAAACAAGGTTATAAGAGGTAATATGAACTAATCACCATATTGGAATCCTATCCTTTAGTTTTTTTGTTTTTATTTTGTAATTTGGACTTCTCCAGATTTGTTAACCATACAGCTCTTTTCTTGGGTTTACCCCATTCCCAGCTCCTAGTTCTGATTATCCACACAAGTGGAATGCAACATTACAACTGTGTCTTGTAAGATAAACAAGTTTTCATCACAGCTTACTGTTGTTGATGCAAAGAGCTGCCATTTTGGATCAGAAAATCGGGCTTAAAGATTAAAGTCAGATTTTAGCGGTCATTCAAGTTGATTTTTCTGATCGGAAACCAGGATTTTTGAGTTCCGACCACAAATGGAATACAACATCACTTCTCCAAACTTCTCCTAAAGTTAACACGTATTAAGATGTCTGAACAGGTGTGCCAACCTTCAGTCTACCTTTCAGAAAGACAGAAACATTTTTGAGAAAGTTAGAACTTCACTCACTGATTCTCTTTATTTTCAATTCCCTTCACAATTGTCCATTAAAGATTTCGTTCTGGTGCACGTTATGTTTTTGTCTTTGTGTTGAATTATTCATTAAATTTACTTGTATGATTACTGATAAGAATTATGGATTCTCAAGGGAAGCCCAACATTTTTCATACTCCTGATTAATTTAGATTTGAAATGATTTTCATTCTGCCAAGAACTTGGATTGGAATGGGTCCCAGGGGAACCAGAATGGGCTCCAGAGTGAGTGGAAGTTTGTCAGACAACCTCCAAACACTGAATTCAAGCCACAGTATACTGTAGTACGCGGTGACTCAGGCATCAATTCAATAAAATTTTACCACTAGTTGCTGTATATATTTGCTGTTATTCTGACTCACTGGGCTCACGTGGCTTTGATGGTTTTGTCGTTTGCTCTCCACGGTCCTGTTTTCGTCCCTGCACTTCATTTTTATTTCTCCTCCATCCTCTCTGCGCCTCTCCTCCTCCTCCTCCTCTCTGCAGTTTGCTTCTCCCTGGACTTCCATCCAGTTCCAGCAGAGGTCTGGCCAACCCAGGGGAGGGAGTGCGGCCTCGCAGCTCCATAAATCCAGCCTGTAATCAGTGTGTACCGGCCGTAATGAGCAGCAGATAATAAAAATATGCTGATTATCTGCAAACATGAGGGGGCAGATGCTTGGATTCCCACTTTGTTGAAACAGTTCCAGTGGCATAAATAGCTGTCTGTACATGGACATGGGCAACAACACACAGACACACACACACACACACACACACACACACACACACACACACACACACACACACACACACACACAGAGCTTTCATTGACATGTAGGGGGAGGATACAAATACCAGGAGCAAAAGCCCTAAGTATTTTTTTCATTTTAGAGCTCATCAGCTTGTTGGTATGTTGGTGCTAGAGACCATTTCAATTTAAGATAATACATAAGACAGAGCCGGCCATCAGGGGCCTCCTATAAATGCTTGAATTGTAACAGACAATAGATATAAAACTGTTATATTTGTGTATTGAGAGTGAAATTCAATTTGACGGTTTCAGTACAGATAGAAAATGTTACTTTTTAAAAGTGCATAGAATATTCTTTGGTTTGGTTGTCGTGCTAACATAGTGACCATCGGATGCTTGGCTCACCTTGTTCCCAAATGCAGCTCAGCAAACTAACCAATTTATGTTTTAATCTGAACTAATCAGGACAACATGTTAATATCCAACACCACTTGCAGCTGCTTTTATCCCAATGGATACTAAATATCAATTACATCCAAACATTGAACCCCAACTATTTCTTCCTGCTCTTTTCAGAGAGATAGGATGTGATCTCACCAACTTGCAGTGTATGATGTCATAGCATAATATTTTGATTCTCTGCTTATTTTATAAATTCATGCAATTAAAACCAAATTGATTCAAATTACAACCTGTACACTACAATAGATTGTGAGGGGTTGTGGGAGAGGTATATAGTGATATATTGGGTGTGTACAGACTGGACCACATGATCTTCCAGCGTCAGTATGTGGATCAGTAGAATCTGATGCAGATATTAACCTGTTAGGGATGAAGAGCAACAGCTTTGCTTCTCTTTAAGAACCGGATGCATTTAACCAGCCAACATCAGGGCCGCAACACTGAGCTCAGTCCTGTCTCAGTCATTGTTCAGGTGACTGTGAGTTTTAAGCCACGCCCCTTTGGTTCCACGTTGCCATCTGCATGCTCTGAAAGTGCACATGGCTGGTGGTTTCTGCTGATCAGCTTGCATGATGTGAAAGGACCCAAAGAATTTGTGGTTGTACATTTACTGAAGAACTTTGATCTAAAAGGGGGTTTAATTTTTTTTTTTACTAAGCACTGTTGTGTTTTCCTGGGGGATCAAATACTTTCTCCAGTCATTGCCCTATGATGCATTTTTTCCTGATTTTCTGTCGATATTTTGTCAACACACAACATGAAACTAATTTTTCTGTAGGTTACAAAATCAACAAGATATCAGATATTTTTTTCTGCTGCTTGTGTCATGATTTAGGTTTTTGTTTGGACTTTTCTGGACTGATTAGGTTTCACTCCCCTCAGCCAGCAGCCACCAGTCTCCATCCAATCAGGTCAGTCAGCTACCAGCCAGCACTCAGCACCAGATCAGCTCCACCTGCTGCTACTGATATGTGCTAACTCTGATCACCTGTCACCCTCCCTATTTATACCTGCCACAACGTCTTGTCTTGTTTACCTGCCTGCATGTGTTGTTGCCTCCGATGGCTTCCCTTTGCTTGTTCCTGAGTTTTCCCTGGAACCAGTTCTCGCCAGCCCTCACCAGTTTATTCATTAGTGGTTGTGTACGCCGCCTGGAGGAAGGATTCCTGTGGGTTTCTGCATTTCGCTCTGCTCGCTGGGAACCCGTCAGCAACTTCAAGTCAGACTCCGTCCTCAGCCCCTGGCCTTTTCTGTCACTGCCTGCAGCTCCTGCTAGTTTCCCGTTCTGCTTTCCACTCCAGCTCTGTTTTGGTTCTCCCTGCGTTCTGCTATCCAAGTCCTCCACTGCCTGCCCACCGGTTTACTAGTCAGCCTCAGCCTGAATCTCTTCGTCATTCTGTTCCTGCCATCCACCATCCGCAATTTCAATAAACGTTTAAACGTACTCTGTGTTGGCTTGAATATTGGTTTCGTACTCATAGTCGTTACAACTTGGACTTAGCTTAAATTCTATCTTTTTTAATAAAATATGAGTTCTTGTTGATAATTAGTTAATTTCTTTCATACTTTAAGAGCAATAAAGACCCAAAACCTCAGTGGTTGTATTTCCCAAGTATAACTGAGGGGAGCCTTCTGCAGATTTCTCTGCAGATTTTCACTTTTTAAACTGAGCGTTGCTCTGATAAATTGTCCGGCTCGTCCTTCGGTAACCTCTGCCTTACTTTAGCAACTCTAAATTAGTCATCACTGCACGTGGGAACCAGAGGGCCACCCTCCACCCCCGTCCCACATGGAACAGATTTATAGAGCTAGCCTTGAACGCTGGACTGTTGCTGGTGGAGCTGAGCCCATTTTGTTCAAGGAGAAAGATGAGTTCTGCTGGAGTCTGCCTTCTCTACAGCAGTAGTCTTCTCTGAATTATCCTGCAAGGACATCGACGTGACTAACTGGACTGTTCAGTACTTCAGTTCATGTATGAAGACAAATATTCCTACAGAGTTGATTTGGTGTTCAAAGACCCATCATAATGTGATGTAAATGTAATTATAGAAAAATGAAGTATGATTTTTAAAATATCTTTACAAAGTAAAACCTGAAAAATGAGTCAGGTATTTGTATTGAGCCCCTCAAGTCCATACTTTGCAGACTTTGCTTGTTGATGTGCTCTGTTGCCACGCTTACTACTACAAGAAAGAAACAAAACTTTTCAGACACTGTAGCAACATGTTCTCTACAGGAGATCATAGTACTATTTGTATGGAAGATTTAATGAGATGGAAATGATCAGGAATGCAAATAAGGTTTTATACCACAACTATCGCTGAGTTATAAACACATGGCTGCCATGTTGGATTTTGGGCCAAGTGATCCCTAGTGTCCCAACAGGTTCTCTTTAAGGGTTGCACTTTATTTTGCTCCATCCGTCTGGAAGAAAGACCTCCCCACAGCACGACGCTGCCACTACCATTATTTAAAATGCAATGGTCCCAAATATGAAAAGATTTCAAACAAAACAACTTGTGTAACTATCCATCCCTCCATCCATTTTCCAACACGCTTATCCCTGTTGGGGTCACGAGGGGTGCTGATGCCTATCTCCAGCTGTCAATGGGTGTGAGGCGGGGTTCACCCTGGACAGGTCAGCAGTCTATCGCAGCTGGTGTAACTAAACCCAAACAAAACTAAATGCCAAATGTTACACATTCTGTACCTTTGTACAGCAATAAAACTCTGTTTTTCCTTATTGTCTGAGGTCCTGAACGCCTCTGGTCTGCTAGAACACAGCAGAACTGACAGCTTTTTTCATGGAGGACAGTCCAGCGTTGTAGATGCAACACCCCGGACAAACATAGCCAACACTTTACTACTCCATCAAAACCAAAATGTGGCACAAAGACTTACCATGCTCTGTCCCTCATTTTCTTTTCTGTTTCATAAACTAACCCATCATCGGTCCAATCATTATTGGGAATTCATGGGTGCCTCACTGCGTCACATGTAGCGATCCTTTCAGTGAACAGCAGTTTGCGTTGAATCGATGATGTGGTTTAATGTGCGAAACCAGCAGCAATGACCAGAGGCAATGGAAGTCCACCCGTCATCATCCTGAAAGGAAATCTTCTATTGTGTCTTCAAAATAGGGCAGTCAGGTCGGAAGCTTTAGCGCAGATACCCCGGCCTTCCTTCTCCACTGCTAGCAGCTCTACTCTGAGCTCGTCCTGAATAGCTGACCTCAGAAGTCTCTGTCTGAGGAGGAATCCAGCCACGCTGTGCTCATGATCTTCGCCTTGTTTGGGTTTTTTTCACTCACAGCTCATGATTTTAGGCGATGGTTGATCTGTAGACCGACTGGTAAGCTAACACGCTTTCCCTTTTCAGGCAGTTTGCTCAGTTTCCATGACACTTGATAAAAATGTAACTGATCTGTCTGTTGCACCTTAAACAAGTTTTCCATTTCCTTTTGTGTGCATGCTGTCCTCAGGAAGTTGACACTGTCTGCTTGTTTTTGAGACTAGGGGAACTTTTTCATGTGCTTGGTAAAGGCCAGCTGGTAAAAAGGCCCACAGGGAGTCCCTCATACAATCACCCCTGTTGGTCACGCCTTCCACAAAACCTGTGATCACATCCAAAGCTCCAACTATCACCTGCTAAACGGTGATTTCTAAATAATGCTTCCTGCAGGGCAGAGCAGAGATTAAACCCTACGCTACCGACCACACTGAGACGTTTTTCCTAATGATGAGTAAATTGGCTGCATATGAGAGATAACTGTTGTTTATAAGGTGCATTTAAATCTCCTTTATATGGGCCAACATCCTTTACAGGCTTTTCTGCACTGCTTAGGAGTCTGTAGACATCATTGACTCATCAAATATATTCTTAATTAGTTTGAATTATCTATCTCTTAGTTTTTTTCTCTACAGAGAATCTAGGGTTGCACACTTGTGTCATACTAGTTATAGTTCCTGTCACACCAGGAAAGCGCTTTATTCAGATGTAAGGCTGCGAATAGCAGAGTTTGGCACTACATTAAGGCAGTTCCTGTCTTGTGGATGAGCTTCATACATGGTGAGACTCTTTTCAGAAATCTGAGTTTAACTCCTGTCTGCCTTTGCCTGGCACTGATAACATTGGCCAGCTTGGTTTACTTTTATAACTTTGACCGGCTCCTGAAGACATTGAAGATACATTAAGCGTTAGGAATTAGCTGGTGATGCACAGCTTCTCTTAATTTTTCCAACCTAGGAAGCCACCGTGGCTCTCAGCAACTGCAGCTTGCATGACACGCAGTTCCCTGACTAGTATTCATAGCCCTCAAACCTTTCCAGACTACTGCTTTACAGCACTTCAGTTAAACAAAGCAGCCTCATGAAAACCAAGGAAGACGGCGAACGGGTCAGGGAGGAAGTTCTGGTTCAGTTTTAAGGCAGAGTTAGGTTCTAAAACAAAATCCCAAGCTGTGAGCATCTCCCAGAGCTCTGTTCAATCCCTCATATGAGCATGGAGAGAGGAGGAAGCAGCTGCAGACCTACCAGGACATGGAGGTCCACCTAGACAGACAGGCTGTCCAAGGAAAGCATTAATCAGAGAGGCAGACAAGCAGCCATGGTGCTAACTAGTGAAGCACCAGAGATGCACTGCTCTAATGGCAGAATTCACTGAAATGACATCTGTTTGCTCCTTATAAATCAGATTTTTATGAAAACGCAGCAAGAACAAAGCTGTTATTGTAAGAAAGTCATAAGAGTTCCTGCTGGATGTTTGCCATAATTCATATAGGAGGCATGGCAACAATGTGAAGGAAGGTGCTCTGGACAGTTTGACCCATATGTAAAATGCTGTGGCCAGAATTATAATATTGCACATTACCCTGAACACAACATGGTTGGAAGACTGAGGTGGCTGCTTCAGGCTGTAGGGATGCCTTTCTTCAGCAGGACAACAACCATAAACATCCAGCCAGAGCTACAGTAGATTAGCTTAGATCACAGCATGTTCATGAAGTAGAATGGGTCACCTATAGTCCAGACCTAAATTCAGTTAAGAACCTGAAGTCCTCACAGATGTCTCCATCCAATCTGAGCTCAAGTTATTTTGTGAGGGAGGAAGGGGAATATATTTCAATATCTGGATGTTCAAACCTGATAGAGACACACCCCAAAAGACTGCAGTGAAAAATACAGAAGTTCTAAAAAGTCTTCAGGTCTGAACACCAATGCAGTCAATAAAATGTAGAAACCCATAAATCACTCTCCTTCCACTTCACAATGATGCGTACTGAGGGTTGGTTTATCACATAACATCCTATTAAATGCATAGAAGTTTGCAGTTATGATGGGATAAAAGATTCAAGGGGTAGGAATACTTTCCCCTGTAGGTTAATCAGAAGGACGTATCTGCTGACGACAGCTCCAGAACATTTTTCCTGCACTTTTCAAACCTCCAAGTAACACTTAGCAAAATCATGGGAATCTAAACTGCCTTTCTCCTAAAGTTTCCTCTGACACGGATGTTTTCAGGAGCATGCTCAGAAGGAGACTGGCGTTCTCCTTGGAACCAGCGTTGGCCGTGCTCTGGGCTGGAGAACGTGCGCTCTGGTGTTTTCATGGAACTGAAAGGTTACATTCTGTGGCAGAGCTGTAATGAGAACTAAGTGGTCAGACAGCTGCTGTGTTCCCACAACAATCCCTCCCTCGCTGCTCGTCTCTCCGTCCATCCTGCCACTCCCACACAAATCCCTGGAATAAAAAAAAAACTTTGGCAAACATACTTTTTATTTCTTCTTTTTTTTTATTTAAAAAAAAGCACACGGATGACTACATGCTTACATACTGTGGAAAAACTAATCTGAAAAGACTTTAAATCAGGATAATTAGTTACACACTGTTCCTTAGTGTTGTGATTTGTGATGTAATTAGTCAAGTGATTCAGACTTTTTATTCCCTCATATCAAACCCCTTCCTGACAGTCTGGTGCTTGTTCCTTGAAGAGAAGAAAACTTTCAAACAAGTGTACATTTAAATCTTGTTGAGGTGTGTGTGTATGTGTGTGTGTGTGTGTGTGTGTGTGTGTGTGTGTGTTTTCAGCCACATATAAAACAGTCTGCTAAATATTAACACACCTTTAATCTCTTCACAGTCTGTAAAATTACCACAAACTTTGCTTTATTTTATTGTGATTTTATGTTAAAAAAAACAACAAAGGAAAATGATTTTCGATTTGTTCACAAATAAGAAAAATAACAAGGCATACATTAAATCCCATCATATCCAAAACATAATGATCATTTGAAGTCTGTGTTTGTGACGTGACAAAACGTGGAAACAATCAGTAGGTATGGATACAAGGCGCTGTAGAGAAACAGGCATATAACTGCTTTTAGTGCAAGTACTGAAAGGATAGTTGAATATAATAACTATTAAACAGCATTTTTACTTCATTTCCATCCGTTTCCGCTGTAACTGCCGTCATGGATGCTGGAGACTGTAGACGGCACTGATCAAGGTGAAAAGTCGTCTAACGCTGGGCTCTCACTGTTCTTCTGGTGTGAGACGTGTGGCGTCATGGCCGTGCTGAGGCCTCTGATTGGCTGACAGCAGGTCCCCAACAGTGCCACAGTAGAGCAGGGATCGCATGGGCCACTTCTGAGGACAGAACGGGACACAGCATCAGTGCTGGTCATGATATGTCAACTACTTCAAGTAAATAAAATACATATGCATGTTCCAGCTGATGAGTTTTAAAATAAACTCAGACAAAAAAAAACAAAATGAGCAATGAATGCTCTGATTTGGATGTCATTTGGGACACGTGCAGACCAGTGATGGATGTGTAAATGTGCATCTAGGCATGGTGAGTCAGTTGAAGAACCCAGTGGTCAAAACAGTGAGTGAAGGTCTCCAAGCGTACAAGCCCAATCAACTGAGAAGAATGAGCCATCTTTCAGGAAACCATATAAAATGAGCAATTACAATCAGTTTTTATTTACATTTTATTATAGAAATATAATCATATAGCCTTCTCAATAATCAGGGGACATATGTTTATTGGAATTATAGTAATAAAACCTCTCTTATAACTACTCCTCAACTTTCTGCATGGTTCCTCTGGTATTTTGATGGTTTATCTTTGAGACTCAAGTCTTTAATGATGAAAGGACTAGTGGCCATCACCCTAATCTTTACGTCTCTCCACAGATTCTCCATCATATTTGAGGGTAGACTCTGACTGAGCCGCTCCAAAATGGTGATATTACTTCCACTCAGAGGAAAATGGTGTATAAAATTAAAAGACCTTAAACATAAATCTGGCCTGGGAGTAAATGTTTCTAGGCTAAACTGTAGTAAGCCTCATTGGTCCATTAGAGAGCATTAGGGTGCTTTCATATTGGAGGAGCTCACTGTGTGCGTGGGACAAATGTCATCCATACACTGCCACTCCTGCTATGATGCTCCAATAAAGATGCTGCCACAGCAATACTAAACAATTATAAACTTACTCGTGTATTATGCACACCCAGAACATTTCATGCCCTGTCACACATGTACAGACAATAACAGGCCATTTTTACACACTGTCAGGGGTCATGGGAAGCCAACTTCATATTTAAGATGCTCCTGAAGACTTCTCCACAGCTCTTCAAACACTATCTACAATATGGCAGATTTTTTAGCTCTTCACCCAGTGCCAAAGTTTCCTGTCCAGCACCTGACAGAGAGCAATTAGAGTCATATTGTGGGTTTGTATAATGAAGTCACATCTAGACGCCTAACATGGAAGGCAGTTGTACAGAATGAGCACCTGGCCTCACAAAATCCCACAATCTGACCTGTAGAAAACTCCAGCAGCAGCTGCTAAACTTTGAGGCCTTTTCTGTCTCTGGTGATTTTTTTTACTTTAACAGTTTTGACTGACTGTTGGATGCTCTGGTAATTGTCTGTAATATTGTTGCCCATAATGCTAGCACTGCATGCCTCTGCTCTAGATGTGCAAACTTCACAAAATTGGATCATTTCCATCCCCATCCCTGGTCTGCATTAGATTATCTCTGGATATTCTTCTTCTGGATGCTTTTGGCTAAGCTTCTTTTTTTTCTCATTGAGTGTAGATTTAATTCTGGAAAATTGTTCTGATCACTAGTTGTCTGATCAGATAATTGGAAGAAACAAACTCTATATCTAACAGAGGAACCAAAAAAACTTGTGGGTTTTGATTTAGTGAAAGCTGCTGAGGTTTTTCTAAAGTAAAGATTAAAAGATGCCCAGTCCTCAGTTGAGACCAAGAACAAATTATCTAACAGTTGGAGAACAGCATTTCTTAAGGTTTTTACATATAAAATGAAAATATCTAGTCAGTGGCCATTTTTGAAATGGGCCAAGAGGGCAGTTGCCCAGGGCGGCATTGGAGAGGGATTCACACCCACCAGATTGATTAAAGATAACTCTGTCATTAGTGCCTTAAACATATTTTCTATTGCTTTTTATGCATATGTACATGCATGTATGTAATGTGTATAATTGCATAGGTGTATCTGTCTATATGAACAGTAGTTGTTTTTTTATATACCACTGAGTTTCTAGATTTATGGATTGTATAGGCAAGTATAAGTCCTGGCTTCGACGTTTTAATTTATCAGGTAAATTATTGGTTTATCTCGTTTTGTTTCCTGTAATGGACTTTATCTAACATGTTAGATCATTTCCTGCATTCTAATTGATTTGGGGTCAACAAAAGGAGGGACTCACACAGGGCATCATTCATGCAAGAAAAGCCACCGTCCGCAGAGTACAAAATCTTTCAGGACATGCACAAGAAAATGGGGGGTTGTGATGTTCAAGTGCCTTTGCATTTTTTTTTTAAAAAGCAACTGTTCTCTAGCATGTTCTCCCTGTGTGTGCGTGGATTCTCTCCAGGTACTCCGGCTTCCTCCCACAGACCAAAAACATGACTGTTAGGTTAATTGGTTTCTCCAAATTGTCCTTAGGTGTGAGTGTGTGTGTGAATGGTTGTTTGTCCTGTTTGTCTCTGTGTTGCCCTGCGACAGACTGGCGACCTGTCCAGGGTGTACCCTGCCTCTCACCCCGTGAACGCTGGAGATAGGCACCAGCACCCCCCGCGACCCCATGAGGGATAAAGCGGTTCGGAAAATGGATGGATGGATGGAACTGTTCTCTAGCAGAAACAACTATGTGGGCTCAGGACCACCAATTAAAAACACAACCAGCTGGCACATTTTGTCATCATTTTTGGAGAGAGAGAGAGAACGAGAGAAAGAAAATGTAATCACATGAAGCAAGTTGGAAAATGTCCTGTGTTGCAGGAGACTACAACTCAGGATTTCTTTCTCTGAATATATTAGGGAATATTTTCTGGGTTATAAGGAAGCAGGAACAAGCATCTGTTTTCAGCTGCAGCTCAAAAGTCATCTAGAATCTATGACGGTGTTTAGGTGGAATATTGGACATGGACATGGCTAACAGTGATGCTGTAGTGTTTATGGAAGCAACGCATGCTGCCCGTCAGAAGTCTTCTACGAGAAAAGATTTCCTGCTTCTTTCTGCAGGACAAAAACAAACTATGTTACACAGATTATGCAGATTACAGCTGCTGTCATCCATTGGAAACTACTGAAATGATGGATTTGTTCCCGTTGGGAAATCACTTTGCTCCTCATCAACGACTGCTTACAGAGCGAATCGAGAGGTGGAACCAATTATTTTCCCTCTTTTGGTGGCACATACTGAATTATCTATTCCATTCATAGATGTTATCTTTGGGTTATCTGGAAATATTTCATGTATAACAAGCCCAAATAAGCGTAACATTTTTGTTTTGTTTACTTCAAATTGTTTTGAGTGTCTTGTCCTGGTTTAAGCTAACAGTAAGGTGGGTCTGGTTGTCTTACAGTGTTGGGGCAAATTAGCTCTACAAAAGAGGAGAATTGGACATTTCCCCTTCTGCATATTTGACTTTATTATAGTAAACACAGGACAGGCTTCTTCTGGTTCAGGGAATGAAGAAGTTGTCACAGAAATTGTAAAAGGTAACAGGGATTAGGAGTTGAAATTTTAATAAACATATCAGAGAGCGCGATGGAGGCATTTATCTAGCAGGCCGTCTATCCACGTAGCATTATGAAGTTTGCACAGCGAGCAGTCAGCTTTCAGCTCCTTACTTTGACAGGATGCAGGTATCCGCCGGGCCTGGAGGGCACAGCGTGCTCTGCCGCCGTCCTGTCCTGGTCCAACGTCTCTGTCAGGTATGCAATGTAGTTTGTAGCCAGAACCAGAACATCTAGCTTTGAGAGCTTGGTGTCAGGTGGGACTGAGGGCAGAGCTGCCTATAAATAAATGCATTCTTTAATTTTGACTTCAACCAATACACTGCGGAAAAGGAAATAAAAGTAAGACACGTTTTCTTGAAATTAGGGTATTTGTCCTTTATTTGAGCAGGTAAATTAGATTATCCGCAAATAGAATAAGATTTTTGCACTTAAAATAGGAACAATTCGTCTACATCATCTTAATACAGTATATATAGTTATCTTATTTTAATACTAATTCCATTGGCAGATAATCTTATTTACCCGCCCAAATCAAGGACAAATACACAAATTTCAAGAACATTTTACATAATTTTTGTTCCCTTTTTGCAGAGTACTGAAAAGCCTGCTCTGACATTGTGGCAGGTGAAAGGAAGTGATAAAGACAGACAAAAATAGGCCTTATAAACCAGCATTACAATGTGTGTGTGTGTGTGTGTGTGTGTGTGTGTGTGTGTGTGTGTGTGTGTGTGCGTGCGTGCGTGCGTGCGTGCGTGCGTGCGTGCGTGCGTGTGTGTGTGTGTGTGTGTGTGTGTGTGTGTGTGTGTGTGTGTGTGTGTGTGTGTGTACCTGCAGACTGTGGAAGGCCTGCCGCAGGTTGCGCACTCGGCTCCTCTCTCGCGCAGCGTTTTCTGGGGAGTGCTGACTCTTCAGGGTCCTGCTGCTCTGGACCACAGGACCACAAGCAGGAGCATAGTTGGACGTAGACCCACACACTGTCTGCTCCTGAAACATAAAACACATTTTAAACAATTTACCTAGTCTATAGTTCTGTTTGGAGCTCCAGCAATAAACAATGTTTTGTCATCTTTCCCAGGAGCCGCTCAGATTTCCGGCTATCATTCTGATTGGCCAAAATTAGCTGGCTCTCTGCTAACTGGGCCCCTTCTACATTGTAGCTTTCCTCGCACGACATTACCATAAACTACAATTAATATCCCATAACTCATAAACAACAGGCGTGACAGACTAAAGTTTTTTTCATTAGTTTTCACGGCTTTTCAATATAGAGAGCCACAAACCAAGAGAAAATAAAGTTTGCATTTACTTGCATTTATGGTTTTTATTAAGTATCTGAGGCCTTCCTGCATCGGTAATGAAGAATAATATAATTCTTTAGTCACTTCCTATAAAAAAAGCCATAGTGACTGAGTGCCTGGTTTTAAATTAAAATTTCAGATTTATCTCTAAACTGTTTTTGCATTAGGTAACTATGTTACCTAATGCGAAGTATTTCCTGAGAAAGAGTTCCATTTATTTTCTCTGCATCAAGCAGCCTAATCAATCCATTTTGCCTCTCTGGAGAAAATCCCACTTTCTTTAGGGGCATTCTCACAATTTCTTCACAGTCGAGTCTCGATGCGTTCAGGTTTCTTTCCTGGTGCAGCCTTCCTGCTCCTCTGTTATTACATTCCACATCTCATGACTCTAGACTAGAGACCCAGATGACTAAGAACCATCACAGAACCTACATGATGAGCTTGAAAAACTGTTAATGAATCCTCCACTTTGTTCTCATAAACGCCTCTCTTGTTTGGACCGTGGTTCTTGTGAGGCAGCTAGCTGCAGTAGCTTGTTTTACATCTTCTGTCACAGTGAGATTTCTTACTGCATCTAAATGGAAAATAAAGCTTTTTTATGCGTTGTTTTTTTATGACTATTCTACTGAACTCCATCACTATTATTATTATTATTAATATTATTATTATTATTATCAGTTTTATTAAGAAGAAGAAGAATGATCTGATCAATGAGTTTTGATTTACTCCAGTCAGTATTAAGAGTTGTGGAACAAATGTCAATTTACAGAAATTAAAATTAAGAGTGATGTGCGGGTAATTAACAGACCTACTCTTTTCAGCAACCACTTGATCTTAAATAGTAGTTCTTACATTTTCAATAATACAAAACAGTTAAAGTGATTTCATAGCATAAATATGGAAATGGTATGAACCTGTGATCAAACGGTTTAAGTCCCATTTAGCAGCATGTGTAACATGATTCAACTACGTCTATAGATGGAACTAATTAGGATGGTTGGAATGACCGGATCCATCCCTGTTTAAACTGCACTGTTTTACCCCTTCTCTGAATACCACCCTGCTGTTCTGCATAAATCTATAATGGAACCAGGGTCAAGCTCAGGTTCCATTAGAGAAAAGGAACATGGCGTGTCCAGACTCACCCACTTCCTGGCCTCCCGGCTGCTGCGTGCGCTCTCCCCGTGTCTCTGCAGGGATGCTGGGTGGTCGGCTGCAGCAGCGCTCTGATGCTGGGCCGGGGAGCGGGACACCAGCTGCCGGTTCACGCTCACCGACATGAGACCCACCAGAGGATTGACCGCCATGGATTCTGCCGGAGAGCAGCAGCAGACTCCGTGCAAGTCTGGAGGACTTAAATCACCTTCGCTCAGCCTGTTTTCATTGGCAGGATGGAGGTCTGCTTTAGAGCGCTGCAGGCTGCTGTGAGAAAAGTTCATACTGTCCAGTAGGTAATTCAGAGGAAGCACAACAAAGCAGATGACCTGAGGTCATCTTTCCATCTTCCCATCTTTAAAGCCTAATCTAGATCTACTGACAGAAACAGCTAAAAATACTCATCATCACATCTTGTTCTTGTACTGTAGCTCTTGAGCGTCGTGCTGTTCAGTTACTCCGGAGCCCCTCTCTACAGCTCCTCAGTAGGACCCCCACATCCACCCAGAGGCATCAGGCAGCTGGTGAAGTCTGCAGACACGGCAGCCGCCTCTCGGCTCATCCCTGTCCATCCAGAGAGTTCCTCCCAGCCGGACCCCCTCTCTCGCTCTGCGTCTCTCTTTGCTTGTTTCCTAATCGGGTGAGGTAATGCGGGAAACTTCATGTGGTCCTTATCTTAGCCGCCCGGTCATCCTGATCCTCCCCTGGCCGTTTGGTTGCCAAGAAGAGCAGGCAGGCAGGCAGTCAGGGCCTGGGGGAGTGCAGGCCTGGGAGGGTGTCCCGAGCCAGGGCACCGGGGGGCCTTGGGAAACTCTCAGCTCTGCTAACAGCTGGACGGGGGGGGGGATCTGAGCCGCAGGGCAGCGCGACATTGAACCTTGCCAAAGACAGACAGGCATGATATTAGTTGGCTTTAAATGATTTGGTTATCAACCCTGAATTATAGACAATAACAGGGTTAACTCCAGTTGTTTGGAAGACATCCCACATCAGTCCAATGTAAATG
The DNA here is from genome assembly GCF_011125445.2 of Fundulus heteroclitus. Taxonomy (NCBI): domain Eukaryota; kingdom Metazoa; phylum Chordata; class Actinopteri; order Cyprinodontiformes; family Fundulidae; genus Fundulus; species Fundulus heteroclitus. The sequence continues at coordinate 27,385,166 of NC_046375.1, forward strand.
TAGAGAAACAGAATAAAATGTCCTAGTGGTGATGTTCTTTTGGTCACCGCTGCAGATGGAAAGGTTACATTCTGTTAGGTTTTTATGTATGCTTTAGTATCGGCATAAAAGACATAAATATCTTGTCTGAGGACTCCTCTAACCATCCAGTTAAATACGTTCTTCTTCTTCTGCAACGCACCAAGCCGGGGGGGGGGGGGGGGTTGTTATGATGAACATAACCAGGTTACCCTTATTGATACAGATAATTACAGCTGAAAAGAATAGAATAGGCACAATGATAGGAGGAGAGGATTTACAAGACAACTTCAGAGAAGATATTTATAGACTTCTGGTTCTTAAACTGTGGCACAAGTACCACTGGGGGTCTGGATGTCCTTAGAAGTATTTAGACTAGACTTAGAAGTATTTAGGCAAAATGTTTTTATTATTTTGCAAAGAAATGCAACCTCAACAACTGGAATGTAGAGCCAACGAACATACAGTTAATCGAATTATTCAGACTATTCAATCTTTTGCTTAATCAGAAACATTTTATTGGATGGGTCCTGGAGAAAGAAATGGAGAACTTAAAAGTAAAAGCGGATGACATGGAATCAGGATCAAGTACTGGTGGGACAACTTATTTCTATGTTCCATTTATCTCTAAAGTCTGAACCTGGCCCCAGGAATGGTGTTAAACCCACCTTGATTTGCCTGTTGTCGTCTTCAGTGACCATGGTGACTAATATTAGCAACATGAGTTGGTAACCATGTACCGTTTCTATTCATTCTGTATTTTCAAACACTGAAGAAGGCTCTTCAAAAGTGTCAATAAACCTTTTCCTTCTAATACAGCATTCACTGACTTCTGTACTCAAGGCAGCAATATTGGACTTTAGGTCATCTGAGAAGAAACCTCAGTTTCTCCAGCCAGACATTTTGCCTTCACCAAGACTTTTCCATCCAGTTAATTATAAAATTTAGCAAATTATGCAATGCCACTGTAGGAGAATGCTTTTCTGCTTTTCAGTGTTTTTATCACATAGCACAACAACTTTCTGAAGCCAATGAAAACCAGGCCTTGAAAGTGCTGCCTTTGGGGAAAAACCTCTTTGAGCATCTGCTGGAGTTAGCTGAGGACAGACTTTAACGGAATTCTGGAAATTTTGTTGAAACAGTTTGAGAAAACCAAAAGGGAAAACCAAAATGAAACCAAAAACAAAACAGCAATACAGTGTTGGTTTATTAGATTTTAAAACAATTTGATTGCTTCATAGTCTGGGATACAACACATCACTGTGGGTGATCTATTTACTGCACATCTATTGTAGAAACTTTTATGTTGAACATTTTATGCACACTTCTTCAAAAACAGAAACAAGCCTTTGTCCACTTTCAAACCCATCCAACTGTGTTATCTAACAATCTCAAGCGCTTTCATTTTGAAGGTTGATAGTAGGTAACCAACTTATATGTAAGACTCTTATTTCCAAAGTTGCACCTTTTCAAATTTAGTCACTGTAGCTTTTACCAATATATGTGTGTAGATAGATAGATAGATAGATAGATAGATAGATAGATAGATAGATAGATAGATAGATAGATAGATAGATAGATAGATAGATAGATAGATAGATAGATAGATAGATAGATAGATAGATAGATAGTTAGTCATGGTAATTACATGTTTTGTTATACACTTGTTTTCCCTTTGTGTGTATTGGAACGACACCATTATGCAGAGGAATAAAAGCCAAACTAATTTTAAAAAAAGAAAAATCCAAAAATGGGCCAGATAAAACTATTAGCACCCTCTAATTGATATTTGCAACAAACCTCCCAAAAACACATCTATAAGCTTCTTATACCTCCCAGCTGGAATGCTGGGCCCCTGTTGCTTTGCAAGCTGCTCCAGGTCTCTCATATGTGAAGAGTGCCTTCTCGCAACAGCAAGTTAAAGATCTCTCCACATGTGTTCAGTGGGATTTAGATCCAGACCCAATGGCCATGTCTGAACTCTCCAGTGCTTGTTTCTATGCAGTTCTGGCTGCTTTGAGAAGTATGTTTGGGGTCATCGTCCTGATGGAAGACCCATGACTTAGGACACAAATCCAGCTTTCTGACACTGAGCTCCACACTGCGACCCAAAATCCTTGGGTAACCTTCAGATTTCATCAGGATGCCTTGCACACAAGTCAAGGCAACCAGTGCCAGAGGCAGCAAAACAAGCCCAATCCAACTTTTCCTCAAAGGCTTTATTCCATTTTCTGTAAACAGTAGAATGATGTGCTTAGCCAAACAGCTCTATCTTGGTCTCATCTCTCCAAACGATGTTTTCCCAGAAGGATTTTGGCTTACTTGTGTACATTTTGGCAAACTGCAGTCTAGCATTTTTTTATTTGTTTGTCTGTGTGTCAGCAGTGAGGTCCATCTGGGTCTCCTGCCATAGCCTTTTGTTTCATTCAAATGTCGACATTTCATGCCGACACTGATCCACCCTGAGCCTGCAGGACAGCTTGAACTTCTTTGGAACTGGGTTGGTGCTGCTATCCACCATCAGGAGGACTATCCTGTGTTGCAAACGTTCAGAGATTTCTCTCTTCCTTCCGCATCAACTCTAGAGAGATTAGCGACAGTGCTATGGGTTGTAAACTTCTAGATTATGCTGTGCAGCATGGACAAAAAAAACACCAAGATCTCTGGAGATGGACTGGAGACTGTTATCTTCTCCTCGTTCTGTTCTCCATGCTTAGAGTGGCACATAGAGACACACAGATTGAGTCAACATCTCTCCTTCATATCTGTTTCAGTTGTGATTCCTATATTCACCACACCTGTTACTAGACACAGGTCAGTTTAAACTTAATCATAAACTTAATCATTGCATGCTTGAAACAAGGTTATTTACCCACAATTTTGAAAGGGAGGTAATCATTTTGTCAGTTTATATATGGAGTTTTGCATGAAATGTTAAATTTGAGCATTTTCCCCACACAACACACACATAGGAATTAAACATTTGTAGAACAAAACAGGTGCAATTGCAAAAATAATTTCTAGGAGAAAAGCTTTATTTCTGGGAAAAATATCATGGATGCTAACACTTTTGGCCATGACAGAGAGAAACAGATAGACAGAACTGGCCCTATCTGGGAGAACCCACTGTGCTTCTACAGGTAATACCTCTGCAGGTTCACTTTAATGTAGCTTATATAATACTTATTCCTTGATCCGTGTTTAAGGGTTTTCTATCTTTTTTGGCCATGTTCAACATGACACTTTATGCCAGAAAGACTAAATATGATTTTACATGTTCCTGCTCATTGCTTACTAACCCTACAGTTACTATAGATGACACTCCTGTAGACATTATTTTCTTAAATTTCTTGGCATCAGATAATCCTGCGGAGAAAATGTAATTAAAGTTGAGTTTTTATTTTCCTTTAGTTTTTTTGTTGCCATTTCTAGATCATTCCAGAACATAATTGTTGTTTTTTTTTGTTTTTTTTAAATAATGGTGATTTGGTTTACATGAATCCACATATATTACTTTAAAACAAACTCTACATAGTTTATCATTCTGCTGTGTGATTTACTACAGGGTGCAAAATCAAAGGCTCACCACTGCAAACTTTTAAAACTGTTGAATTGGACATCGTCATCACTTCACAACCCAAAACTGTATTTTCACTTCAATTTTCACTGTAAGCTACATATTAACGTATGCTGTATTCAAAGACAATCCGTTTATGTGACATTAAATCTGACTAAATGTTTCCTGTTTTAGTTCAAAACTGTAAGTACTAAGTTTGTTATGTATGTGTGTCATGTTATTTGTGTGTATCCTAAACTGGTGTCTGCCTCAAAGGTAATTTCCCTATGGTAAAACATGGTGACAAGAAAAGATTCTTGATTCATGATTAACTAATTAATTAGTTCTGTTTGCTACATGGCCAAAAATGGTAGAGAATGACTTTGTTTCATCAAATTTAGACGTTTACATACAGTAAATCTATTATTCATAGAAAATGGGAAACGTTAGATGGTAATAGGATGGTTTTGTGAGTTTCGCCAGTGGAGTTAAATAGGGACACGTCTGTGAATGTATTTTAGGGCAATGCCCAGAACACTCTGCTTCCTTGTGTGACAAAACTAAAGAAATCAGACAAGATTACACAAGAGATTTAGATGCCTGAAGGTGTGAGTGTCAAACGAGTCCTGTATCAACATGGCCTGAAAGGCCGCTCAGAGAAGAAGAAGGCATCCTCTTAAAGCAACATAAAAAATCTGATTAGCATATGCAAATGCAGTCAGGGACAAAAACTTTCATTTTTAGAGACATGTGGGTCTGACGAATCTAAAATTGAAGTGCTTGGCCATCGTTACATGCTGAGGAAAAAGAGGGAAGCTCACAAGCCTCTGAACACCGCCCTAACTGTGACGTAGAGGGACGGCAGCATCATGTGCGTGTTTTGTTGCAGTAGGATGGGTGAGCTTTATAGGACAGATGTCATCGGGAAAGACCATTATGTGCCAATATTAAAGCACCATTTTAAGTCATCCACCAATTTCACTTTGAACTGGCTGATATCCTTCCCATTGTGGAGCAACCATCTCAAAGCATTGATGTCAGTCTCATAGATAATTTGTGGGCGGAGCTGAAAATCTGTGTGGACAGATAATAGTAACATGTTAGGGCAATTATGCCAAATATGAGAAGGAAATGTATGTTTGAATCTAACGGAAAACATTTGTTATTCTGGTATCTTGGTAAGTATAAGTACTTTTGGTCATCCTGACTGAACTAAAACAGAAAACAATTAGTTTTTTATGCCGGTGTTAAAAAAAGGATTATGTCTTTTTCTTCAGTGTACGAACATAATATCAGGTCTTCAGAAAAGGTTATTTGGCCGGTTTCAGGCTCATGAAGAGAATAAAGTAAAACTGCTTTTGAAACACCTGTTCGGTGTGTGGATTGAAGCCTAGAACTCATTATTCGTTACCCTCTTTTAGTCATTTTAAATTTTCTGTACTTGTATGTCCTTAACATTTAATTTTTTTTTTAACAGTGACTATTTACTATTGTTTTTCAGTCTGTGTATTTATGTCTAAAATATTTGCCACTCATCGTGATCTCTGGTAGACGGGAGTGTTTTTAAATCAAATATTCCAGGTCCAATGAAAAAGGGACGACACCTGGGGGACACCTGCCTGCTAAAGTATTCTGGTTCCAAGAAGATTCAAATGAGTCTAAATGGCAACATGAGAACATATTAAAGATGATGTGAAGGTTTGGGTCAGTTGGGGTTACTGTGGTTGCAGCCTGAGAGCAGAGGTCTCATGCTATCAGTCAGAGGAATGCTTGGCACCTTGTCTATGCTGTCAGCACAATAACACTGGCTGCTCCCTGACATCCCATCTGCAGCTGCTTACTGAACTCTTTTCAACACCACGGGCTGAAGTGAGTGAAGTGTCTGATTATTAGCAATACAGCTGGACTGCCAGGCCAAAACAGCTCTAAACCCAAAGCATCTTTCTACTTGATGACTCAAGGAGAGCCTGATTTGGCCATGCAGACTTCAGAGAGAAATTATTTATACAACATTTTCTATTATCTTTGAGCGTATGATGGTACAGGCTCCATTAGGACAGGCTTTCTCTATAAAGAAACAACATTCCTGCTGTGTGATATAAACATCACGAAGAAACTGACCTCACAGTGTAGAATCATAGAGTGCTAGTGTGTGTAAATCACAGCTGTGTCTGTGCTTATCCACTTGCTTTCATTTGTCAACTACATGTATGATGAGTGTGGCTATTTGAATATTACATCCCCAAAATATAATTTGTTGTACTCCACTAACATGTTCTGATTCCTGAAGAGCATAAATCCATGACAAGCAGGAAGAACAGGACAGACACATTTCCCCTCTCTCCTGCCCAAATGCAGGAGTAAACATTTTCCAACTTATCCATCAACCTTCTACTGCTTCATCTTCTTCTCCATTGTTTTTGTGAACTTCTGGATGTCCTCTGCCATCAGCTGGGGCTCTTCCATGGCAGCAAAATGGCCTCCATGCTGCATAGGAGAGAAGCTGACGAGGTTGCGGTATTTCTGTTTGACCCAAAGCTTGGGTGTGTGCATCAGCTCGTTGGGGAAGCAGGCGAAGCCGGTGGGAACGTAGACTGGTATCCTGGGAAGACAAGATGATCATATAACAACATCTGTCAGCCAATGCAGTGGAATATTCTATAGGAGTCTGAACTTTCAAAGCTTTCATCATTTCTCTGTTTCAATGCCTTATTGGATTTTCTTAACATCAATTTCAGGGAGGAATGCAGTGGTGTGTTACAAAAGGAAAGTATAAAAGGAAAGAGCCTGCTGTGAAAACAAAATGTTATGACTGGATAACATCCAGGATGGGTTATCACTCACTTAGCGTGGGGTGCGTCCAGGCCTTTGCCAAAGTTTTCCTTGTAGAACCTCATTGAAGAAATGATGCAGCCTGAAGTCCAGTAGATCATAACGTTGGTGAGCAGGTCGTCCAGAGAGAACTTCCTGTAAGGCATGGATCAGGATTAGGATCAGATAACAGCACACAACCTAGGGCTGGAACAGTACACAGAAATCACGGTTCACGTTTAAAGTCCTGCTTCTGGATGTTTTTGGTACGCATCAATCAATACAAATATCACTTTTTTTGGTCATCAGTAAAATAATATTTCTATATTTTGCAAGTCATTTAAGTTTTATTATGTTCTAAAACTTAAAAAAGTGTAAAGTATAGAAATGGTTGGACATTTTCAATAAATAAAGTAGCAACAGCAGCCATAGCCAGTGGCCTACCTGGAGATATAACTTACAGAACTACTAATATACCTACGAAACTATGGTCAACATTGATGTTTAGAACCTTTTAAATAAGGCTGTGTCTAAATTTGAGAAAGAAATATGTTTAAATTAACTTTAGAGTTTTGATATTTCAACAACCTAGTGTCCTTGTGCTTACAGAACCGACAGGTCTGTAGCGGATATTTTCAGTACCAATACATGTAATGCAGGCAACCTGAGAACTCGTCTCTCTCTAAAACCTGTTCCTAACCTGGTGAGTCCTCCGTCGTCCAGGTTCCTGAAGTCATGATCTGTCCATGTGGAAAACTTCTCCAGGATGTAGGCGGCCAGACCGACAGGAGAGTCATTCAGACCGCGGCCTGACAGGTCCAAAAACTTAATGATCACTACCATTGGCAGTCTAAAGGCATTTAAAAGACAACTAAAATAGCTTTGATTATAGCTTTGATTAAATCTTTGATTGATGAGAACAAAAGACTTTATGAACAATTTCGTATCTTCTAAGTAAAATATGTAGACCAGGAAGAAGAAAATGCATTGAATTATGTGATGCTGCTAAGAACCATTTCCTAGCAGTTCTTGCCTGCTGTGTCGGGTTTGGTTGCCTGGATGTGCATGTAGCCGGACTCTTTGATGGATTCCACCACTAGTTTCTCCATGCAAGGATAGAGCCTCTCAACGTCCATATCAGTGAATCCAAAAAGTTTAGGGAAGCGGCGGCCGAGCATGATGGACAAAACCATTTGCAGCCCCGGCTTGGAAGGAGGTGCAAAGTTTACGTGCAAGCCTTTAACAGTTCTGGGATAAGAGAAAAAAATAAGAAGTTTAAGAGTTGTGTAATCTGTGGTTAAGATGCACTTTTTATTAAATGGGGATTTCTCGTACTTGGGCTCCAGCTGAGCCATGTTAGTGGTGACCAGCCAGCCCCAGTCTCCTCCATGGGCGTAGAACTGCTGGAAGCCCAGACGTTTCATCAGCTTGTGGAAGATCCTTGCAGCACAGACTGAATCGAAACCTGTTTATATGCGCACAGAGTTAAAAAATGTCAGTCTTTGCAAACTCTACTAGGATCTTCTGAGAACTAGTACCTTCCACCACTAAAGCACAAGTTAGGGCTATTAGCTTCTTCCATACGGCCTCATCTATAGATCCTTTGGGTTATTTTGGACTTTGCCCTGTCCATGGAGCTCCACTCTAAACATTTCAAAAAGTAAACAGCTTTTTCCACCTTTGAAATATCTATATAATCAATTAGATATCTATGGTTTCATATATGCATGCCTGGACTTCCACAACACCATTCTTACTTGTTTAAATAAGGAGATGGATCACCAGCAGGAGGTCCAGACTTTTCTTGTAAGGGTGTTAGCTGGAGTTCACAGCAGCGCCCATGTGATGCTAGTTTTGGCTTGCCATCGAGTGAATCTCAGAATATTAACTTTTGGAGCCTTACATGGTCAAGCCCCTCCTCAGATCTCTGACAGTATTACGCTCCAACCCACAGAGTTGTCACTTGTAGTCCCAAAACATGCTTTAAGGTAATCACTGCTCAGATGTAGTAGCACTGAAACTGTGGGCCGCCCTACCTCTCTACTTACACTGTCTAGATACAATTGATGGTTTTAAAACCAATTGTACATGATCCTCATTAAATATAATCTGGCCAGCCAGGCTGATAATGTGTAGCACTCACTGTTCTGCACATCACCGAACTGGAAATGCTCCATTTGAATCTGTTCAGGGAAAGGAGGGACATTCAGCAGAACTCTCTGAGCTGATTGGGTGAAGTGACACCTAGTGCCCACCTACCAAAGGTTGGTTTTAGCCAATCACAGTATCAAATTAAAACGTAAGCAGCATGGGTCATAAGAAAACAACAGAAGGTAAGCTAGTCAAGGCACTTTGTCTGTTTTACTATCAAAGAAGAAATTGTGGATTCTTCTTACAAAACAGATGTGATAGCAGCAGCTACGTGCGTCCTCCTGCGCTGCCATGTTTATGTTGATTTGGCTGTGGGCTCGGCAGCTATTGCTTCTTGGCACCTGTATGTCCCGCCTTAAACCTCAAGACTGCAACGTGATTGGCCCGATGGATTCTTGTGTGTTTGTGAACACACAAATACCGCGAAAATTCAGCTTGAAGGCACAGTTACATTAAATGGGATTTAGTTAAATAGGGTATTACTAATTATATCAACTCTCCTTTATTGTTTTCCTTTTTGTTGTTTATTCAGTTTTACCTGTTGTTTTATGTAACATTCTGTGTTTGATGTAATTTATATTCCATTGTGAAGCGCTTTGTGGTATTCCTATCTGCGGAAACTGCTGGGTAATAAACTATCCAAATAAAACTAAGAACAATCTTTCTATGATTCTCTACAAACTCACCAGTAGGAATCCTAATAGTGTTTCATCCCACCTACCACTAACTGTGCTAGTGTGAATCACTTTAGATGATCCATTTCAGTTCTGCTCTAGAGATTGGAGAGTGTCACCATAATGATATCAAGGACCGCCCAGCCAGCAAAAATCACCTCTAATGAGATTTTTTGGAACCTTTTTCCTTGCACTCTGTCTCAAAGACAGACATAGTTTTTATTTCTTTAGCTGATTCTGAGGTGAATATGTAGAGATCAAGAAAAGATAAAGTCAATCTTAAAAAGTCAGCAGCTGTTTTGTCTGAATGAATGTCTTTAAGAAAAAAAAAAACAGCAAAGCCCTGGACAAATAACCTAGGAGACTTGTCCCCCATCAGCTGAGTAAGGCAGGGCAAGCTTATTTATATAGCTGTTTTCAGTAACAAGACGATTCAAAGTGCTGTACATGAACAGGAAATCATTTCAGACATAGGAAAAGAAAAACAGTACATTAACAAAGGAATAAGCTAAGTAAATCCTTGACTAGACTTCTTTCATACATTAACAAACATACATAAAGATTTGATTGTTTCTATCAATAATAAGAAATAAGCTAAGTATATTCTTGGGGGATTCTGATCTAAAGTAATTTTGTCAAACTTTTCTAAAGCTGCAACTAGAATAACTTATTTTGTTTTATTGTTTCACTGGAACATCACTAAAAATTCAAAGCTTAATTGCTTCTATTCATACATTAACAAAGTCCTCAAAGCTACAACTTGAGGTCTCTGATCTGACCTTTCTAAACCAAAGCTAAAATGGGAGAATTGTTTCTGTTCATAATAAAGTGTTTTTATTAAGCACCTTTCACAGACAAAGCAATCACAAAGCGCTGCACAGAAAACCAATAAAGAATAACATGCCCATTAAACTGGTAAATATATACATAAATTAAACTTTTATTGACTGTGATCTCATACATAATCAATGAAATCAAAGTAGAACAGCTGAACTAAATATGGAGGGCAAGTCCAATGAAAGAGAAATAAATACCCTTAAAAAAGGGAGAAGAAGTACCTTTTAAGATTTTAACCATTTTAACGGGTTAAGTGAACATTTGGGTCCGAAGTATAAATATATAAGGAATGATTTGTAACTTGCGCAAAACCTTTCAATTAATAAAAAAAATGTCTCTGTTCATCTAAAGGCCATAGTATCTGTCCCCAGGGCTTCAATAATGCCAGATGTTGTTTTCAGCTAACTTACTTCCACGTCACCTGGCTGTGACAAAGACTATTCAGGCTCAGCCATGCTTTGGGCCTTCCTTTCAATGAGATGGACCTGGATGGAGCTAGCTGGAGTGGTCAAGAGTCAACATTTGGCATCGATCTCCCCAAACTGACCTTTCTTCCGTGGTGCTTCAGAGAAGCCGTAGCCTGGAATGGAGGGACACACCACCTCAAACACAAGATCGCCTGGATCTGAAGGCTCAGTCAACAGGGGGATCAGCCCATAGAACTCATAGAATGAGCCCGGCCAGCCATGGACCATTATGAGGGGAATAGCGCTTGTCCCCTCAGGCACTCTCTTGGGCTTCACATGTACATAATGAACATCAATGCCTGGATAGAAGTTCAAAGAGTTCAAATAAGTAAAGATACCTCTGAAGCCTCTTCATGAACATATCAGCTGTACAGACTCACCTTCAATGCTGGTTTTAAAATGTGGGTACTGGTTAAGTTTGTCCACTTGCCTCCTCCAGTCAAAGTCATTTCTCCAGTAAGAGACCACCCTCTGAAGGTAGTGGGAGTTGAAGCCATAATGAAACTGGCTGTCCTCCAGTGAGGAAACAGGACGGGTCTGGTCTATCCTCCTGTACAGGTCCTGACAGAGAACAGGAAAAACAGAAGCAGCTAAGTGAGGATGAAGCGCCAGAGAAGGTATTCTGGGATCCCAGGTCTGATTAGCTAACCTCCAGCTCCTCATCGCTTGTGGTTACTTTAAAGGAGCGGACGGTGATGTCTTCCTCAGCACCAGGGGGCGCCCCAGACCCCCACCAGCCATCCTCTGTCTTTAGAACCTGGTTCCTTCTCCTCTGAACCAGGAAGATAATCAATCCTCCAATCACCAGGGCAACCAGCACTGCTGTGAACATGCTTCTGTGTAGAGACACCAAATGTAAACTGAATCACACACATAGTCCTAAACAAACCCTTCATTTAATGATTAAATGGCACAAACAAAAGTATCAGCTAGAAGAGGAAAGTACTCTTTGGCATTATGAAGTCATTAAAAGAGCCGGTTGCACATGTATAGACGATACTTTTCATTTCATAATTTCATTCCAGTTCACATAGAAGTATAAAAAACGCACAGTAACATAAAAGTAGCAACCTTAGGCCCAGTTTATACAGTTTATCTGCAAAAAAAGTTGATATTGGGGTGAGTTACACTTACAGGAGGCACAGTTTTAGCCACTTTATACACTTTAAAAGGATATATGCCTCTACTTTATGACATGAAGGGCCTTTTATTTGGCTCTTGGGGGCCGGATTCGGCCCGCGGGCCTTGAGTTTGACACCTGTGGTCTAGGGCATAGATTTCTGGTAACCCTGCAAATATCGTAACCAATTAAACTATCCATGAAAAAGCTATAATTTCCATCCTATGCTAACGGAGTTATGCTCCATCAGTCAATATTTACAAGGACTAATAACATCTCTAAGAGGCTGCTTTTGGCTGTTCCTGGCATCAATCTATAGCAGGATTTTGAAGTTATAGTTTCAGAGCTACCGACTAGTTACTGAAATGACAGGAAAAACAGAGTATGCCAAGTTTTCTACAGCTGTGTGGAGATGCAACCTTCTTGGCCTGACTATAGGACAGCTATAGTTTGGAAATAATTGCAATCAAGAAAATCACTGATGCCACTGCATGGAAACTGACAGAACAGCTCCATTAAGCCAACAGGGTCTTAAAGCTACAGCTGGTACGCTATGAGCGGTACGTCTGAGAAGAAGTAGAACGTTTTCCTGTCTTTTGCTTTGGACTTTCATCCTCTGGATCCACTCCTGGAAAGAGAGATTAAACTGGGTTGTAAAACATTGCGGCCTGATACCAGTAGGTGTGATTTATTCAACGATTAGTGCAACAGTTCCATTTATTTCCCAATTGACCCAAAAGACACAGCAAAAAAAATGAGACCAGTCATTTCTGGCTATTTTACATGGAACATAAACTGCATTTACTTTATTTTCTCAAGTGGTTTCATTAGGTTCTGGTCTCAGCATCTCACATGGACGCATCCAATGACCGCAGGTATCCACACACTGCATCCATTTCCAGGTTTTAAAATCTGAAGGGTTTTTGGAGTCTTAAAGGGCTTTGGAAAACTCAAAGAGATTTTGTTTCCCCTTACACCATCCATCATTCCTTTAGAACTGATACATTTTATTGTTTTACTTAAGAACATTCTGTATGTAAGTAAACTATTGAGAATGAGCGTTTGTTCCAAACCAAGTCATGTTGGGTTGGAATCCATCATATAGGACATAAGCCTGAAATACATTGTGTTCAGTGTAAAACATATAAACTAGTTCACAACTGATTTACCACTGACAAGAGAACACTTCACAAACTGACACCACTATCAAGCTTTAATTTAGAAAAAATCTGAAACAACTTTAATTCTTCAGATATCTGTTTAAGGATTAACTGGGCTCTGGTGGGAATCCCTCCCTCTAGACTTCCCTGGGGCTACCTCACCAGATGGGATGGTGTCCCTCCCTCCCTTGGTCCTTCTGAGTTCCAGCTGGTACAGTTGGCTGGTGCCTGCCCACTCCGTTGGGGTCCCTGGGGGAGTTCCTCCTGCTTGGTGGTCTTGCACAAGCAACCAGGCTGCTGTGAGGCGGTCTCTGGTTTCTATCTGCAGACCTTTGGAGCCATGTCCACCTGTCCTTTGCTGCTATTGGGTGCTGTGTGTTGAAGCTTTCCACCATCATCCATATTCTAACTGCAACACCAGGTACATATTTGGGCACACTCTCCCACTGAACCCTGATCCACTTAATTCCACACATACTCCCACCCACGTGTCCATACACAAACCGTTAGAGGTCATTAGAACTGTTTGACCTTCCCAATCTGATGCTTGGTGCAATCTTGACTTAATAACGATGAACGCGATTAGGATACCGTCGTGAGATGCCCTTTTTGTTGAGCAAAACTGCCCTGGCACACGCAGGCAATCACCTTCTCACCTGGAACACCAAAACAGGATGTAAAAAAAAAAAGTATAACTTCATTTTGTCAGGCATCCCAACTATAAAGGACCATTCTGTGGAGTAACCCACTCATTACTAGCTATAATCATGTCTTAATTAAAGAAATATATTTATGGGAAATACCTGGAAGGGTTTTTGATAAGCTTAAGAAATAACTTGTATTTGAATACTTGATGTTTCTGTCCCTGCCCTGCTAAATCAATGCCACACCTTTTCGTTTGTATGCAGAAAGTGGCATATTGAAATCTATTCAATTCTCTAATTTAGCAGGTAAAATGATCAAATCCGCTTAAGAATTACTGGTGCGTTTAGTGTAATTTTAAAAGTCTAACTTCCACCTGACTACTTTTACACTCCAGTACCAACTTGTGGGACTCTGAGCCCACTGATTGGGCTCGGCTCAGTAGGAATGTGGATCAGCCATTAGTCTGTGGTGTGACCCAAAGCTGGGCCACATTCCTGCCCTGGCTCCTGAAAGCGGTCAGCAGGGTGCAGTGAGACAAAGGTGCCAGTGTTGTTGTTGTTGTTGTTGTTGTGTCTGTGACCAGCTGACAGGCTTCCAGAGCAGCACTGGGCCTCAGCACCAACACCAGCATCCCTGGTAAGCTGCTGCTGCTGCAGGAAAGCCGGCAGGTAGCTGCTGATCGGTGACCTGGTCGGGGTCTGCCGGACATCCATGCCTGCCCACTTCACCCGGGCTTCTTACCACAACAACAGGTTGCTCCAGCTCCACTGCTTCCACTCAGCCAGTCCACGGAAGGAAGGGCAGACGCTGACAGGTGGAAATAAGCAACAATGGAGGAGCTCAGCTGCTTCTTCTATGACCCTCCAGCTAGATGCAACACTCTGCCAACTTTATTGAACGCCTCTCACTGCTGCGTGTATAATTCTGAGAATATAGCTTTAAAATTAAGTAATTAAGTGGGAAATGTTTTTACCTGAATGTCCTACAGAGCCGCGGGAGGAAGGGCTGCCGACAGCAGGACACAGTGGAGGAGGGAACGGGGTCGCTGCCCTGCTCTGGTTAGGTTTTATTCCCAAAACTCTGCTGTTCTCCTTCCGCCCAACGCGGTCCTACTTTCTATCAGAGGTGCTCCACACACCTTCAGCCTGGCGGAGGACGACAGCCGTGTCGCCGAGAAAGTTGGCTTTAAATCGCACTGAGCTGCACGCAATGAGGAGTAAAACCCACCAGAGAGCGAGTTTGCCCTCTTGGCCAACGAGCTCGAGGAGAGCATGATGGGAGATGTAGTGTTTTGTGATGGGGAGCTCTCGGCAGGAGAAATAAAGCAGCGACGACAGCCACTGTTTGAGTGCCCTGCCCCCTGGCGGTGCTGCACCGCAGCTGCAGAAAACATGTTGGGCATCAACTGGTTGCAGGCCAGGTTAGGCTGAACTAAGCTGAAAAGATGAGCTGTTTATGCATTCTTTGCTTCTCCACAGACCTCTCATAGGAGCAGAACAGTGGAGAACACCTCGAAGGAGCAAACTGAAGAGGACAACAGTGGATCAGCCACTAGTGGTAGAGGAAGAAATTGGATTTTTCACGTCTGAAGTTTATATCTCAGTTCAAACTATCATACAAGCCAGAGCCGCAACAAAGAACAGAGTAGTTATGCTGGTTATGCAATGGACAGGTACCTGAATCAAGGTAGAACAAGGTTTTAAACGCTCCACTTACTGAAACATTCAAATTTGCCATCCAAGGGCCTAAAGTCATCTATTAAGTTTTAGAGTAAGCAGATGTCTCTCCAGCTCCATGGACCACCACCACCTTTTGCTCTAACAATGCTCCTATACTGTCCTTTACTTACAAAAAAGCTGTTTGCAGAGATTTCCAGTAGGGTAAAACAGACAACTCTGGTGTTGAAACCAAAGAAGACCCACTGACTGCTCTCAAGGTGATATTCTTTTCAGTTTGCCAACTATATGTGACCAGCAGCTCTGAAGCAGCTAACAGGCTTGCTACCACAGCAGGTAGCCCCACTGATCATCAGCCAACATCCGCTTGTTTGACTGTAGCACATAGCAGCAATAAGGTGTAATATTCTCTGCAATAACCACGTAAAGCAATTACCAAATTTAATAAAAAAATTATAAATCTAAATATATTGTAAATAATTTTATTATAAGCACATTTGTTGCTTTTCTGTTTTATTTTAAAGTAATATGACATACATTTGAGTTCAATCTTTTGTGTAAATATTATTGTCTCCAGGGTTAGGGTTTCTGATTCTCACCAATGCAGCAGCTCCAGGAAGCAACAACAGTACCGTTAGAAAAACTACAGCAGAGATGCTGGTTGTACCAGAAAAAATAAACATTTATTGAAAGCATTCTGGTATTAGGAGATGTGGAGGTTTCTCTGTAAAAACCGGATTGTTCCTCCCTTGCAGAGGAAACCGGGGGTCCTGCTTCATTTATGAAGCATCACAAGTCCATAAGGAAAAAGCTAAATGAAATCAAATCTAGCATTGAAATGCAATCATAAATAGACAAAAAAGTCTCGTTCCTCCTCTGTGCTCCCCTTAAAACAGAAAATAAATCCAGACTCCTCTAAGGTAATCGGTTTCCTCCCATCGTGTTACTTTCCTCCATCTTTACAGTTCCATAACCACCTCAACAGTCTACACTGGGCTTTTGTTTCATTTATACCATCAGCTGTGTGTCTAGGTCTCACACCAAAATCTATGAAAATGGCATTTGCTGAGATGGGATAAAAAGAAAATCCTCAAAGAATAAAATATATACAGTAAATATCAATCCTGCAGCTCTGACAGTATTCCATCTGTGTAGCCAATCAGATTACTCCCTCCACCTCCCCTCTCAGCTACCGACGTCTCTCAGCCTCCTCATCCCACTGATGGTTTTGTGCTCTGAGCAATCGCCAAGTCCTTTGAACTCAGTCTCGGTGCTCCAAAAACAGTGTTTGCAGGGCGTGTTAGTCCGTCTCCATGGCGCCGCTGTGGGTCTCCTTGGACACCATGAGTCTCATGAGTTTTCCATGGAGCTTCTCAATCTTCTTCACATCCTGAGCCTGGTCTGTCTTGTACTGTAGACACTGCAAGGACAGACAAATGTGGGGCATGAGACTGTTCTCATACTTATTTGATAATCAGACATTTGACACCAATCAACAACTTCATCGGTTTATATGAGGTAAACAACACATCTGTGTGATGACATGTTTCATTGGAAGGGTTTTCTGGTGTGCAGAGAGCAGGTTTAGATCAGCCTGAGCTTCTTACTATTTAAACTAAAACTCTGAACTCGTTACCTGGTCAGGCTTTGGCTTCAGCCTGTGATATCGAGGAGATCCAGTCAGTTTCAGACAGATCTACCTTTGACATCCTGAACTGACTGTCAGCACTACGCAGCAGGAAGACAGCCATGGACAAAACTGTTGGTACCCTTCTGTTAATCAAAGAAAATCCCATAATGGCCAATGAAATAACTTGAAACTGACAAAAGTAATAATAAACAAAATTTAGTAAAATTAACCAATAAAATTCAGGCATTGCTTTTGAATTGTGGTTAAACAGAATAATTTACAAAACAAACCAATGAAACAGGCCTGAACATAAATGATGCCCCCCCCCTCCCCCGAGAAAAGATTGAAAATAAATTGACCATAGTGACATTTTAACCTGAGGCGTTTCCTCTAATTGGCATTACAGATGTCTTCAAGCTTGTAACCAGTCAGTCTGTGTATTTAAAGGGTAACTAGTAGTCACTGCTGTTTAGAGACATGGTGTGGACCACACTGACCATGGATCACAGGAAGAGAAGGAGAGAGGTGTCTCAGGAGATTAGAAGGTAAATGATAGACAATCATGTTACAGGTAAAGGCTATAAAACCGTCTGCAAGCAGCTTCATGTTCCTGTGACTACAGCGGCACAGGAACATGACCAGCTCAGAAGTTTACGGCTCACAGGACGGTAACCAACCTACCTGGACGTGGCTGCAGGAGGAAAATGGCTGACAAATGGAAAAGAAAGATAATACAAATGGTAACCAAAGAGATCAGGACAAACTCCAAATAAATGATTGGGATGACGGTGGCACAAGAGTTAGGGAGGTCATCCTGTAACCGGCAGGTTGCCGGTTTGATCCGCTCAGATAGTCTCATTGGTTGTGTTGCTGGCTAAGACACTTCACCTGCACTGCCTGCTGGAGGTGGTCAGAGGCCCAGTGGCACCGACGTATGGCAGCGAAGCTTCTGTCAGTCTGCTCCAGGGCAGCTGTGGCTGCTAGCATAGCTCACCACCGTCAGGGTGTGAATGACTGTAGTGTAAAGCGCTTTGGGGTGGTCGGAGTTGATAAAACACTATAAAGTACAAGCCATTTAGCATTAATAGTGAACTTTAAAGGTCACGGTACATCAGTGTCAGATCGCACCATCCGTCACTGTTTGAGCCAAAGTGGACGTCATACAATACATGTTGTGAAGCCACAAAGCATCTGGGAGGGTGTCCTTTGGACAGATGGGACAAAACTGGAGCTTTATGGTAAGGCACATCAGCTCCATGTTCACAGACCCACCTAGAAAAGAACACTGTCCCTACAGTGAAACATGGAGGAGGCTCAGTTCTGTTCTCAGGGTGCTTTGCTGCATCTGGCTATGGGGGTCTCAGATCTGTCCAAATTCAATGAAATCTCAACACTCAAGACATTCTGGAGAGAAATGTGCTGCCTAATGTCAGAACGCTTGGTCTCAGCGTTCTGAGAGGTCATGGGTCTTCCAACAGATAATGAGCCAAACCATACAACTAGAATCGACTATACGACTATTCTGAAGTGGCTTCCTATGAGCCCTGATCTAAATCCTGAACCTCCTGAAATTACTGAACCACAATTCAAAAGCAATGTCTGATTTTCATTGGTCAATTTTCAGTAACATTTTTATTTATTATTAATTTGGTCAGTTAAAATTTACCAAGACTTTTGTCCATGACTGTACCTGTTAATCTTATTTCAGGCCCATTTGGATTTGAAAGGCTCCTGGGTTAAATGACCAGCATTTCTGTGTCCCCCCCCCCCTCTCAGAAAGCAGACCCAGGTTTAAACCCTGCTGAGGTCAGCATCCAATTCAATAAGTGAACAAAGGGCGATCAAGTCTGTTGTTAAGGAAGTGTTACACAAACAATAACAATAATAATTAATTTGAAGGCGCCTTTCAAGTCACTCGAGGTCACCAAATATTAGAAATAAAAGAACAAATGAAAATAGAACAAACAATTAACAAAACCCCAAAACAATTACTGGCTCAAATTGCAGCTCAGTGTCTAAAAGCTTCTTTCGATCAACACTAAAGGCGATCATTTGAGCGTTTTTAGCTGACTGCAAACTGCTGGATGTGCAATCTCCCTGAATTGATCCAGACTTATCAAACAGTCCCTAAATGCTGATTAAACGCCATTCGCCGGCCCCATCTGACCAGGACAGCTCGGTTCCGGTTCGTACTCACCACCGCGTTGTCTGTGACTTTGATGCAGAGGTTGCCGTCGCAGTGCCTGTACTTCAGCACCACCCTGACCTGCAAACACAACCACAGCTTCAACATTTAAACAAGACACGCGCAGAAAAGTCGGCAGGCAGCAGCATGTCGCTAGCTAACCAGCGTGCTAACCCGTCCTGTCGGTTTAAGGGGAACCTTTAAACCGCTACCTTCATTGGATCCGCCAGGTACAGCTTCTCTGCTGCCCGGGCGAACTCCTCCCATGTCTGGTAGTAAGGCATCGTTTTCACTCGCTGGAAGTCTTCCACAGAACCAAAAATACTCGGTTTGGATCAACTGGAAAAGACTCGCGGAGTTGGGAGCAACACATCAGCAGCAGAACGAGAGCAGCCAATCACAGCGAAGAGAAGCGGAAGCACAAAGTCTACCAGCTGCGCCCTTTCAAAATAAAACTCTTCTAATCAGTAACTTTAGGACTCACAAACAACACATAGACTTTTTCAGAAAACCGCAGTAAAAATGACATTCGTTATCATAATCTCACACAACGACAAGGACAACTTTAAGCACACCGTCTCTTGTGGTTGTAAATCGTTATACACAGACTTTTGTTTTGAAGGAAGTAAAGGCCAACAACCCGGAAAAGGTTTCTCCACCCCTTGCGCATATCTGACATTTCGCTCTCTAGTGGTAGAACATCCAAGTATCTTGTCTTTTTTCATGTCAATGTTAATTGCTTAATAAAAAAAAAGAAAGAAAAAAAAAAAAAAAAACATCCAAGTATCTTATTTTCTGACCCCAACAGAAAATTATTTAAAATGTTTATTCATGCATTTATTACTTAATTTAATCACTGATTCTCTCAAGTTTCTCTTTTTTTCTAAAAGCTGGAACAACTTTAATAAGATAAGATAAGATACATGGGTAAAAAAATGTTTTTACTTCAGTTCATCCATCCATCCATCCATTTTCTGACCCGCTTATTCCCTCATGGGGTCGCGGGTACTTCAGTTCAATGGAGAAAAGTAACATAATTGTTTAATATTCACTCAGTGCGTAGCTGTTGTAAAATGACATAAGTTTGCAATTTTTTGTTTGGTTTAGTGATGGTTGCTCATTAAGCACAGTTATCATGGCTTCATGGCTTTGCCTCAGAGTATAATAAAGAACCAATTTAGAACCATTAAGCTCACAAGGCACCTCCCCATATAGGAGGCAGCAAGGCTTCTGGTGGTTTGAGACATATAGAACGTTATTTGTCCAAAAGAGTAAAAGTAAGTGGCACTCTGAGTCCTGATGTGATGCCAGTAGAAAAGTACTCTGCTAGCCCATGTGTGGGACTGTTTCTCATCCAAGAGGAGTGGGCTTTCTCGCAGTTCTACTCAAGAACTCTGCAGTGAACAAAGAAGAGTGGAATCACATCTTCCCCCAAGAGCAAATTCTTTCAATAATCCAGGTACAATTTGATAAGGCTTTGTGTATTTTGCGCCTACATGGAACGCTGTATTTTACAGTAAAATGAAGTGGCTCAGAGGTGGAAAGAGTTGGATGGCTAAACAGAATCAACTCCAACCACCTCCAACATGAACTGGTTATCATCGGTTGAGATTTGCTCTATAATGTCATATCTAACAGGTTAAAGTGAGTTACAAAAAGACACGAACAATTAAAAAGATAATAATAATAATAACGTTTAAAAATATAACAACTGGATCTCAGTTCTTGCAGTTGAAAACATTTTGATCTCCACCCAAAGTGCTTTCTCAGTTCAAAGCTAACGGGGGAGACATTCCCAGTTTTAAAGCTGTTTGGGATGAACAAAGAGTAGAATCATTTGTGCCACTGTTAGCCTGGCTCACTGAGTGATGTTTGGTCTGATGCTGTGAATTGTTTTGGACTGAACTGGGCATCAGGCTTAATGCTGAACTTAATGGTTTTGACAGCTGAAATCTGTGGTTCCCCTCCTCTGTTTACCGATATTTTTTTTCCTCTGTTGACATAAATGGCTTCCTTCCCCTGACTCTCAATCCCTTTATCTTCTCTAATGCCCGTTATCCTTGAGGTGTAGGCCCACATCTGAGTCTTGTCCTGAGGAGCTGGCTCTCTTTTTTGATTTATCTAATATAGATTTATCAAATATATACATTCCTCACTTCAATGAACTGTATACACCACACCACGCAATTTATGTTTGGGATTTCTATCTTTAAGATAATGATCCACACATAAATACAGTTTCTTCAAATTATATTTAATGTATTTGCCAATAACTTTATATTTTAAGTTTATTGACAGTTTTTTTCTGTTTAACTTCCATTTTTAACCACCTAAATGGCACTTTCTTCTTTCAAATAGTGCCATTCTTAGTCTATCCACTAGATGGCAGACACAGTTGGGGTGTTTTTTAATTTTATTTTGTAATTTTTTTTTATTCAACAAATGTAGAAACTAGAAGCTTTCTTTTGACTATGAAAGAGTAAGGTCTTTACAGAACCAGCCAATGGAGCACAGAATCCATTATGTTAGCTGGTTTAGACCCCTGTTGCAGGTGCAAAGTTAGCCCTCACAACTGGGACTATATAAACGCAACTTTAAGCAACCTCACAGTGGAGAGGATTTCTCTCAAGTTTTTTTTTCCTTTTCTAAAAGCTTAAATATCTTCTGCCAGAGCAGTCATGGTTTACACAATGATGTGGCACTGCTGCTCCTCTGCCTTCAAACCTGAGCCAAGGTCTTTCTGAGAGGAGCTCTGCACGTTCTAAATGTATCACACATGCAAAAAACTGCTAGTCCTCAGCTGCATTTAACTACGTGCTTTTTTCTCTACAATGATCAGTTATGTAAAAAAAAAAAAAAAAAAAAAAAAAAAAACATGGAGAGACAGCAGGTGAGAAAATGCGTTCCACCCTGGATCCGATTTGCTGGGGGTGATGGGGGGGATTTACCCCCCCCCCCCTCTGTTTTTGATGTCCCCCCTCTGGCCATTTATGTTTTATCCCTCGGGGGATACATTCTTCCTCTGATCTGAATAAGTAATATTATGGATTTTTTTTGTGTCCTTCACATTTGTAAATAAGAATTTTTGTTTGTTTTTAAAGAGTATTAATACGTTTTCTGCTCAAAGCGGTTAAAGTAAACTATTACCCACTCCCGAGTCCCGACAGTAGATGGCGCAAGTTTAAAAACAATAGTCTAACCTACTGGATCTAGCTAGCTACCTGAAAGAGCACCTGCTAGCTAACCATTATTAATAAAACTTTGATTCATTAATAAAACTTTTGAAATGATCTCCCCCTCTGTTTTTTTGCAAATGGCACACTGGTGCCACCTTTCAGGGCAAAGTCCTTGTATTCTGGTATAAAACAGTCTGGATTTGTGAATCTTCGGTTCTTTTTATCATTTTAGGCCTTAGAGTCAAGAAGTTATGTCAGAGGACTGGAGTGACTCACTCCACCTTCACACCATGCAGCTGGGTCTCTTCCAGTTTTCTTAACAGTTTTTAGAAAAAGTAACAGTAACCCATTTACCCGTCAGCTCACATGACCTTTGACCTTTTGGTTCATGGCTTTAGATGACACAGCCACAGAGCTGGTGGGGAGGGGCTGTTGTTCTGGTGGCTCATCAGCTTAGTCACTCAGAGCTCACATGGGTCACTTGCATCAACTTTAGACTTCAGAATCCACCCGTGGAAATTAGCGTTAGTACATCTACCCATTCAGGCCTATAAATGCATCACATCCAGAGAAGAACACAGTGACGTGAACCAGAATATATACTATACTGTCTGGGGGTACGCTACCCTTTATGTTTCACTATAAAGGTAATATCGTGTGTGTTGTTTTGGACTAAATACCTTATATAACCCAAGCCAAACTAGATTTAACAAGTTTATGGAATCAAGATAATCATTAAAGTGTTGCAGCATCCCATGAAGTTAAATTAATTCAGTTTATTTACAGTTCCTTTCAAGTATACTGATGCCCTGCACCTTTTCACATTTTGTCAAGTTGTAATCGTAAGCCATACTGTACCATATATATATTATGTGACAGATCAACTCATCCAATTTATTATTGTGACACAGAAGGAGAACTTTCACAAACATAATCTAAAAGGTTTTGTATGTATTTGTATTCAGTCCCCGCTAAATCAATTTTATGCAGTCTCTAACAGGTTTTCTTCCAGGCTTCCTCTGTATCTTTCCATAAGCACAGCATGATGCTGCCACCACCGTGTTTCACTGTAGGGATGGCGTGTTCGCAGTGATGTGCAGTATCAGGTTACTGCCACTCACAGTTCTCTGCCTGTTGACCATACTGTTCAGATTTGGTCTTGTCTGACCAGCGTGTCTTCTTCCACATGTTCCTCTTTATGGTTTGTGGCAAACTCCAAATAGAAATGTTGAAAGGTTTTTGGAAACAATCTATTTTTTAATTCAGCTTCACTTCATGCTGCTTTGTGTCGGCAAAAATAAATTTCTGACTGTAAATACGCAAAAATTTGAAAGAAGTGCAAGGGGTGTGAATACTTTTGCAAGTACTGCATCTTTGTCTCTTCCTTTGTAAGGACACTTAATAATGTCATTTCAAGATTAACAGATTTAATTGAATCTGTCAGTAAACAATACAAATTCCCTTTAGCTCCAGTAAGGCTCTTTAGGTGCCTGAGTGGATAAGTGGCTTATAGGAGCCACCGCCTTACTTGTTGCAGTATGAGTCTAGTAATTTAGTTAAAAGATGAACATATACATGCATGCTCAGTAATGACGTGGTGGAAGCATGTGCCTGGTTCATTGAGATGAAAAAAGTGCTCATATCACAGCCCCAAACAATCAGTTTAATTAAAAACTAAGATTTCTGGCCTTAAAAGCATGCCTAAAACAAAATAAAGAGTTCAAATTAGAAGCTGTTTGCAGTCAAGTCAGATTGCAAGGAATTAATTACCTTTTAATTTTGATCACTGCTCCCTGCTGGCTTTGCAGCAAATGGATCCTCTGCCTCCATCTCACCCCATCAGCCCTGACCTTTGGCATACCTTCCTTCACTTCGCCCGTTAATTACCTGTGCTCTTCTTCTTTTGCTCCTGGTTGGCAGCGCCATGTTGAGATCCTTTCTCCAACATATTAGTATCCTACTACCTTCTACTGCTTCTACTTCCTTTCATTCCTCTTCTAGCTAGAGCATACGTGCACCTACAGTAGATCTAAAAAGTATACACAGCCCAATTAAAAAGAAAGTGTTTTGAGATGGTGCATTACATATTGCATATTACTATAACTACCCGAATGCTGAAACTGAATCAAAAGTTGCTTCAAAAAATCATTAGTTGAAGGGTGTAAATATTTATGTAGTTAAGTTATTGCAACGTTTTTGTTTTGTTCCTTTCTTACTCTGACAGATTTATTTGCTCCTGAGTGGAATTCCACAGGATAAAACTCAGATTAAAGATGGAAAACGTTTGGGTGATGGTCTCAATTTTCATATCACAAAAACCTGGAATTCAACAGGTCTAAACTTTTAAGCTTCCCTGCTTCCTGCCTCTCCAGGCTCTAACCTGTATGCCTTGAACGTTTGAAATGCACCAAGTGGGGAACATTTGAAATATAATTGGCGTTTCAGCCAAACACGAGCTATGATCGAAAGCTGACCTGAAGGCAACAACGCTCTGGCGGACTGAAGAGATGCGGTTCTGGAGTGTGATTGAATTGACGGAGGTGATATTTAGCCATGAACCTGCTTTAGCAACAGAAGAAAATTATGCTGAAAGCTTGTTTTGATGAAGCTTTGATGAACCGTGTAAAGGACATGTCAGATAAAGGACCAGGGAACACAACAGTGATGGCCTCTTCGGTGTTTGCAGAGACGGACTTTTACATGTTGAACACTTTTTTATGGCAGACATTTTGAGGTGAAAATGTATGACAGCACAAGTAAATAGAGAATTACTTTCTTCTTCATCACCTGTGTAAACCTGATATTATTTTTGTGCAAACACTGAAACCTAAATATTTGCATGTTTGTCATTAAAATACCTGGTTGTCGTAGTTTTTCTAGTCAAAATACCTGACTAAATGGTCGTATTTCATGAGAGGAAATTAGATTTGGGGGTGACACTTTTTCAGCATCGTACATCCAGCTGCAAAGCAAAGGCGGCTAAACCTTTTTCTTTAAGCTCAGTTACAGGCAGCAAAACATCTCAAGACATTTATATATTTATAGGGAAACTGATTTGTTGAAAATTTGTTGAAATTATTTTTCAACAAAGCTGAACTGACAGTCGTTGTACAGGACAGTTGGAGCCTGACTGATGATGAATGTTGTTTTAAGCAATAAAGTCTGGAACTTCAAGAAAACAAGCAGCAAAAGTATATATATTTTTTTATTGTCAGAGACATTTGGGAATTCCAGGTTGGTATTTGACAAAATAACCTCATGCACACATCCCTGTTTTAAATACTTACTGAGGACCTTGCCTTGACTTTCACTTGCTTTCAACCCTTTCTATGACCTAACCCTAACCTTTGCCAGTTCATACCCTGCTCTAACCCTAAAGGGTGACCCCTAGCCCCCAAAAAGGTCCTCCCTTTTTAATCAAAGTCCTCACTTTTGGTTGTAAAATCTGAAAATATGTTCTCACTCGGATGGAAATACAAACACACGCACGCACGCACGCACGCACACACACACACACACACACACACACACACACACACAGTATTCAGATATTGCCACATTACAAACTACAAACTACAATGTGTTTAGATTTCATGTAACTGACCACCTACTAGGATTGTGGCAAACTGCAAACATGTTGGATGATTGCTTTATTTCAACAATGGCTTTCTTGCCTGGAGGTTTGGGTCTTGGCAGGTTTGCAGTTGTGCCATCCTCTTTCTAGGTTCAGGGGATGGATACAAGAGACCCCCAGCAAGATGTTCAAAGATTGGGTTGTTATTTTATAATCTATCCCAATTTCAAACTTCTCCACTTATTTCTCTCAGACCTGTGCGCTACGTTTCTTGGACTTCACGATGCTATTTGTTCAATGATGTTCTCTGACAAATATCCTACTGATATCCTACTGAGGCCTACGGAGAACATTTGAGTACAAATGTGCATCACATTTTCAAATTTCTATTTATAAAAAACGAAACAAATAAAAAAGATAATTTTCAGTTCATAATTATGCATTACCTGGTTTTGGCCAATCAAACAACACACTAATGAAGTTTACTGAAATTTGTCATTGCTGAATTAAAAAAATCTTAACAGGTCAAGATTAAAAACATTTTTGTAAATTGTAATGCTCACTCAGCTTATGTGGTTGCCTGTGACAGAATGTTGGCTCCTGGAAGTGTGGCACCATCTCATATCAGTACAACACTGCAGTTAAGGTAATTTCCTCAGGGCCAGAGAGGGGAGACCCTTGTGTTGTCATTAGTACTTTGTTTCGTTCGAAGTATGAATATACCTTTTTATTAACTTTTCATAAAGGTTATCAAATTAGCAAAATCCTCAGTGTTTTGATTATGTTTGTGAGTATATAATCTTTGTGTCAGTGTAGCTTCTTGTTGTTATCTTAAATAGTAAGCAAAAATTACTATATGTTGTATATTAGTGTGTAGTCCACCATTTAACCCCTAATGTACTGCAGTTATGTTACACAACGTGACACATAGAACCGGTTTTACTTGATGTAGTTTAAAAAAATAAATAAATTCAGTCCCAGCTCAGATATCTGACACGGTTTTCAGAAGCAGCTTGTACGTGCTACGTCCATCTAGCAACGTCAAATGATGCATTCAGTTCCTGTCAGAAATTACACAACACGGGTAGCGCACGTGAGATTCTGGCTACTAAAAAAGCTTTGGCTAAATATTTTAACACATTTTCCAAACATGACCGAAATATATTATTGGTATTTATCCATACTTAAACAATGTTTTGTGGTAGTGGGTCAGAAAACGAGTTTTCCATCCAGTTTTGTGCAAAGAGAAATTCGTAGATTTTTTTTTGCTCCCGAAATATTACAGCTGGATAATTCATATCATTTCATCGTATTTGTTCATTCTTGTAATCCGCATTTTAAAGACGATAGGCACGCCAACTTTGGTTTTTATTATCCACGGGTTGTCTGCGTGGACGGGAACTTGAAGTTGACTCTTGAACGCATCACATGTTGCAGCCAGTAGGCAGCGGCAGCAGTCCGATATCCGAGCGGCACAACGCCACATCACTCCGACTGAAGTGTGTCAAAAAGCCGAGGGGACGCTAGCCAGGGATTCTCATTCATTTCCATCCACAGCGGAGTCTAGAACATGTAGGAATAGACCCTTGCTGTTTTTTCTTTCTTATTTTGTTTTTTATATTTTAATTTTTTAATACTTTTACTGGACAAGCCTGTAAACTGTGAGCAAGCCTCTCACGCCTTCGGAGTCCCATTCATTTGGTCTCCTTTGAAGCGAGTCTAGCGGCGAAGTTTTGTTAATTGCATTTTTGAAAACTACAAAAGAACTCCTCCCGCCGTCGAGCCACAGGACTGTGAGAAATTGGACCTAACGACACCTTCACCATGAGGTAAAAGGGCTTTTGTGTGTGTTTTATAACGGTGAGACAATGCCGGAGGGGATGGAGGTCTTTAGGCGATAGAAGTCAGAGAATGAGATGCCTCGCGGACCAGCTGGGTGAGCGCGCGAGGACAAACTCCAGCCGACACGGACAGCGTTATCTTAATATTGGGTTGTGAAATGTAATGGACACCGGGTGACCGGAGCCGCTGGTAGCGAACAAACGGCGTGCTCCGTCAGCTTTATCAGAGGTTGAGTGTCGGCAGTTTTTCCTTTTTCATCGACGGGTCGCTGCTCAACGCGAGTCCGTTTGTGCTGCATTTGTGGACGTGCATGGGTTTGGAATGGCGCGCGCTCTCTGCTTCTGCATAAAGAGGGATTATCTTTGATGACCCGACGGTCATTTGATGCCACCTTAAAACACACGCACACGCTTTAACCTAAGTCTATCAGCGAATAAACCACTTGCTTAGATTTCTAGGCACCTTTATAAGGACGGACGCAATTGACGTCACGCGTTGTGTATCCCTTTAACTCATTCTAATTGTGACAGACGCCCGTTTTATTCAAGGTGTTCTCACCGCTCAGCGACAAAGTTTCAATCAGGGGCGTTTCTAGCCATGCAGCCACCCAGGGGCACAAGGTCTGAATATAAATGAAGTCCCGGCATACATTTCATTTACTTACACTCTTTTTAAATCAAAATAGATACTCTACTAGGTTTTGTTATTAGAATGCCCCTAATACTAGACAAGACATACAACTTTTTACCCCGTTTTGATTAAATAAAATCTAAATCACAGGTTTCTAGTCTTCTTGAGCACAGCATGTAATCCCATAAAGTTATAGATGAACAGCATATTGAGTTCCAGTTGTGCAGTAAGACTGCATTTAAGTGCGTATGACAGAAAAGTCAAACTGAAAAGACAAAAAGCAAAGAACTGACTAGACTATTTTTGCATTTACAGGAAAGCTGCGGTTAATGACGTTTTCAACGTTTTTGGTAAACCAGTACCTGTGAAAATGCCGTTAAATGATTCTCTCATGCAGTAAAAAATGTGATTTCCAGTTTGAAAGACATCTCTCAGTTCCTACAATATATGATGGTTGATTTAGTGAGAGGCTGGATGTGGTTCTTAAAATGTACCTTTCAGTCCATATCTACAGCCAGGTTTCTGGCATGCTCTGTAGTTTTGCTCATCTGTTGTGCTGGCTGTCTGTGATTAGAAACAATAACGTCAGCATCTTCCACAGTGAGCTAAATAAATCACTGGCTCATTCACTCGTTCTTATTCAAGTTGCGACACATAAATGTGCCTTCCCTATTCTGTGGTTAAAATATGTGCAAAGTTTCTAGAGTTTGCCAATGGGTTCCTGGAGATACCTTGAGGAAGTCCACATGTGATCTGTGTTTCCTTGGATTTACTATTACCGAAGGACACAGGTAGCAGATCAATTTAGTACAGTAAAAATGACTAACTGTCTGATTCATCATCAAAAAAAAAGATTCACCTAACAGGCTAGTTATCTCTGTGGCACATTTATTAAAGCTGGAAGGTCCCTGTTATCCTGATACATTAATCTGGGTCAGTCCTTACATCTGAGCACCTGTGTGAGTGCCCGCCTGGTCTCTCATTAAATATGTTGTTGTTGAAAAGATAGATGTGTCTCCTGAATAAGACAGATGATTTATTTTCAAAGCTGAGCAGGTGTAGTTAAAATAAAAGTGTAAAAGGTGTGAGCTTTGGGATCCTTTTGATCGCCCTTGGAGCGTTGAGTGTTTCTGGAATCCTTATTTTCTCTCACTTGTGAATGTGCCTCCATAATTCTGTTTTCTATAATGCTTTATCTTTCTAATAATGGCTGACATTTCTTTGATAAACACACAGTCGATAACGTAGCAAAGATATGGTGTGAGCGTAGAATCATACATGGAACTGTCAGACTAGGGTTTATGGGAAACTGGCTTTTGTTCATCTGCGTAAAGCTGCCCTCCTCTCAGGAACGCAGCTTTGGTTTTCCTTGGTGCTGTAGGACTTGGCGGCTGGAGTGGAGGAGTTTTTGTGCCAGACATGTGCGTGTAACTGTGGTAATGTTACTCTGACAAAGCTTCAAGGGCAAAATGGCTTCAGCAGAAGTGAGCAACTTTGGTTTATGTTTCGTGTTTTGTCCGTTGTGGTGTGTGTGTGTGTGTGTGTGTGTGTGTGTGTGCGCTCAGAAGTGAGACATGCAGTGTGGATGTGGCTGGCCCCTTTACAAAGCCTTTAATTGAATCCAGATGTTGGGCTCTGTTGGTAGGCCAAACTGTGGTAAACAATAGCTGTGTGTGTTTTTTATGGAGCTGGATGTTGTGTCCATCTCCTGGACTGGAAACCACTACCTTTTCATCTTCCTTTTTTTTTCCTTCTCTCCTCCCTCATAGTTTTCAACCATGTCTTTCCTTAGCTGCTTTTGGCCTCTTTTGCATCTTGGATAAAATCTCCCCTCAGAAGTAGAGCATTAGCAGTGGTGGTGATGACTCGGTTGGGTTTTTAAATGTAACTTGTTGTCCCTGAAGGATTTTACACGTAGAGATGTGTCCAGACAGGATGTGTGACTGCTGTGGGTAACAGGTGTGAGGGAGTTGCAGCCCCAGCTGCTAACAACTTTGTGTGTGTGTGTTTCTACGTATCAAAAGGACTGGCCACAGTTTTCCTGGTGGGCTTTCAGTTTAGTTTTGCCGTCACATCTGCTTCACTCCATTAGCACTTTGGACTGATTGAAAAGAAATGTCACACTTTAAATACTTATCTTTTCTTAGTGAATCAACCCACCTAAGGTGCATTTCCCCTTCAGGAGCTGCTTCCAGGAATCGGTGTGTGTCTTTGAGCTGTTATTTACAGCTTCTCTATTTACATTTCATCTATCAGGTTAAAAACAGATCAATTGCCTGGAAAATGAAGCCAGGAAATGGCCGCAGTAAGCAGGTAGCTCCTTTTGATTTACCCTAAACCAGCGGGGCTTTGGTTAGCATTTTGGATTGCAGAGGGATCTCAGTGTTTTTAGATTTCAAACCTTTGCAGTTTCACATTTTATACAGGGCATATTTGCTGTCCTTTTTAACTGTAATAGATTTTAAATTATAGACCTCTAGTCTTAGCCTTCTCCGGAGATGGAGGGAGGAAATTTCCAAGGCTAAATCATATTTTAGGATTTCAAAGTGATCATGTTAGAATGGCGAGTTTTTGTACCAACGCCCAAATAAAACAAGCATAAGCTGAGAGAATCCCTGTTAATGTAACATTATAAACTGGATCAAAACTTACAACTCACTATTTTTTTTTTTAGTCAATAAACACATCAACTTACCTATCAAAGAACAGTCAGCCATATTTTGTCTTTGCTAAAAATTGGAATCCGTCAGAGAAAACTGAGTCTGTTAGGGAAAGCCTGATTGGTCCATTACCTAAAGGGAAGATGCTAAAAAATACTTTTTTTTTGTGTCATACTTCTTTTGATGGAAAAATTCTTACTTGAAGCCCAGAACTCCACCAACAGCTGGCCATGACGTTCTGGTGTGGACAGTGATTTTTCTTCTAAGTTTGTAGGTATGCACTGATGACCATCAATGGTCTCTCTGAGCATGAGCTGCAGTTGTTAAAAAGCCAAGAATGACTGGAGTGAGTGGAAAAACACACTTTCCAACAGCTGGGGCTACAGGGGAGCACATGGCTGCGACCCTCTGACTGAGAAGGTCAGAGGTACCTGGCAGAGCAAATTCCTAGCCTATGAGGACTAAAACACTGTCACTTTGTTTCCCTGCATTGTATCAGGGTACGCGGAGCGCTGATGCCAGCTTATCTTTGCCTGTTAGATAAGCAGCGCTGTCAGAGTGACTGGGCTGCTCTGTGTCAAGGTAACACGTCTTGACAATTGCTGAAAGGCCTCGCGCCTCCCAGGCACTTCAGCTTCATGCCACAGATGAGTGATGGGAGCTGAGGCCAGGCTGCATCCTGCCTGCAACATTTTACTCTGCCCCCACCCCCCACCCCCACCAACACCACCACCACCTCCACTATTCCCTTGTGACCCAACCAAAGCTGAAAGGCAGCCAATCACACCACAGCATCTGATTAATATGTGAGCAAGGTCAGTCTGAGGCTAGTTTCATATTAGACTTAATTTAATTTTTGCACTGTGGACATAAACACTGCAGTTCGTTTCTGAAACGTTCTCCTCAGTTTGATATTCAGTCAGCATTGTTTTCTCTTTGTGCCGAAAACAGAACTGTATCATAATGAAGCACCTCATTATTCTGCTCCAATACCGGTTAATACTGTTAAGAAAACTACTATATGATGCCAACATGCATGGCTTTTTCTTTCTAATGCCAAATCTGCCTGGAAACATTCAGTAACAGCCTTCATAAGCTCAGGTCTTCTGCTAATGGTGTTTTTTTTTTTTTTTTCATGGGCAACAGAATTTATAAACCAAGATTCCTCAAAATGTTTCCCCTTTCTATAGCTAGCAGATGGAGCTGTACAGCGCTGACATCAATCTCATGCAACTGATGGACAACATAAACGTAAAATGTTATCACAATGTATGTGTCGCGTTTATTATGTTAACGATAAACCTGATATTTTAAAATTGTGCCACAGTCTTTGTGTTAATACATCTATCACTGTAGACGTTAGGTAGTGCAGCAGTACTGCACACGGCCATTTTATTTATATTTTTAAATGTACTTCTATTTATCGATGCAGTTTAATCAGAACTAGTCATACCAGGGCTGGGCCAGATGGACCAAAAATATCTATTTTTAGGCTGAATGCCAAGATATTTCTGTTGATATTCTTTTTTCTTTTCATGAAGTAATTCTAAAAGAATCAAAGTTTTGGCCCAAATGTTTTACAGGCACAATTTTTACACAGATGAGAAACAGCTGAAAACGAACCCACTGGAATACATAAATGTATAATTCTAAAGCAACATAGAACATCTTGATGTAGTCTCATTTATCTCTGTATTTCTGTATTAAAGCTGTATTTAATAATGGAATTGACATTAAATGTTTTCCTAATATTGCACAGTTTACAAGCAGACATCCCCGTGTTACATTTTAAATGTTAGTTGCTAATTAAAAATAAAGACAGCAATAATCTATTCTCAGAGGAGTCAAACTGTAAAAGTGTTCCCCCATGCTGGAAAACTGTGATGCAACAAACCAAATCCATTTGTGTGGACCTCCGTTAAGCACCAAAAGGCTGGAAATGATTTCATACTCATCATCTAAGCAGTGTCTTGACCTGGCTCCGCTGTGCTCAGCCGATACATTTTCATATTTCTGTTCTTTGATGTTGCTGCTGTTGATCATGCAGAGTTCTTTTAATCCAGTATTGACTTAAAACATGTCGTGTTAAGCGAGTGCTATAGCATATGTCAGAACGCAGGGAGTGTAGCTGAGGGTTTACTGGTCACATTCAATGGTTTTTATTGTAGCTGTTGCTGAATGCTAGTCTGAAATAGAAAGTTGCAACCTCTTTTTGTCTTGTTTTGCAGACTCCACTCTCCAATCTTGTCCCCACACACCTTTCATCTCACTCACTACCTACCTATCGTTGATCGTGCTTTCTCGTTTCCTCCATCAGTTTCCTCCAGAAGAGCATATGTTGCCATCTTTCCACCAGGAAGATATTTTTCTGCTAAACTCATCCTATTTTATCCTAGATTTCAGCTCTGTTTAGTGGCTGTTTGAGACAAAGCCAGTCTAATCAGTAAATAAATCCCTGCTTATCTTGGTGACGGATGCACACGCTGGTCTGTTGGGATAATTCTTATTTTCTAAGATTGATGGATTCATATTCAGAACGGTGCTAAACAACTTCTGATTTTGTTTTTCTTGTTTTGTGCCAGAGGGAAATTAGCTCCTGTTCTAACCGTTAGTGTTGGGGTCATCGCCACTAATTGTAATTCAAAAATCTGAATTGCATGAAAAGCTTTTGTTTATAACTTACATTTTAGAACTAGCTTGTAAATGTTGTAAAAGTTGTCATAACCAGACAAGCTGCTGCTCCATGTGTAGAGCAGCCTCCAGAGCCACATGCCAGTCGTGACCTTGTAACACAAGGAGAATGCTTTTCTGCATTCAACAACTCTTTGTAGAGTTGATATTACTCTTTATCACCAAATCTTAGGCTGTGTTCACACTGCAGGTCTCAATGCTCAATTCCATTTTTATTTTTCTATTTTTGCTAAAATCTGTTCATATTAAATGTGGCCGCCGTCATGCGACCCTCGTGCGCAGATAAAAGGAGACGTGACACAACAGCTTCCTGTTTACTGAAGTAATGCTCAATGTAATTGTGTCTAGAAGTGTTCGACAAAGTTTTGTTAAAAAAACACTTAGAAAAAAATAAAAAAACACGGACACCGGCCGGCATCTCCCCTTGTTATTATTAGACGCTGTTGAGCCATGTGAGCCGACATTAAGACTACATGATAGCAAGATGAAGTAAGGTAAGAAGAAAGCAGCACAGCTATTAACAACGATCCTTCATGGAGCGCTAGCTGCTGCTGCTTCTGTGGATGTGTAGTTGGAGCCAGGAGAGCCACGTGAAAGACGGTTAAATGTGACATGACCTGTAAGACTGAGGTCGCTTTGAGAAATATCGGATGAGTATCCGAGTTAGTATGGATACCCATCGGATATTAATATGGAAGTGGCACAAATCAGACTTTTTGGGGGTGAAAAGATTGGAATGGGTCCATTCACACTGCCGTGAAAAACAGGAATATGAGTCGCATGCAGTGTCCGAAATTAACTTCCTGATTCACCGGCCAAGTTGGTCGGTAGATGTAAAAATCAACCGGCCAGGCATTTTTTTTTACCGGCCAAAACCGGCGCAAAGAGACACGGCGCACGTAGTTAAAAAAATGCAGAATAAATAAGAACGAAACAGACTAATTGGCGTTTTAGAATGCATCTGGTTAGCAGATCTGTTTTCTGATCCAGCGTGCAACCATGACCGGTTCTGAATGAAGGATTTATCTGGGAGCCGCTCTCCCCCCATGCCTCCTGCTCCGCAGAAGGCAGAGTTTAGCCTGAGCTCTGGATGGACAGAGCTGTGAACGGGTCATCTGCAGCCCAGATGGGTTTTGTTACTTTTATGTTATTTTTAATTTATTTGGTACAAACATTTACTCACCATGTGGCAGCTAGCCCTCTGAAATTCACTCACCAAACGGGAAACTTACTTGCATTTGGCGACTGGCGAGTGTTCATTTCGGACCCTGGTCGCATATGGACAAAATGATGGGATTTGGATGAGATTTCCCTGCAGTGTGAACGTGGCCTCAGCTGAAGTTCTGCAGCCTTTCACAGCTGAACTGACCTAAAGTGTCCTCTGCAGATTCCTGCTGACAACCTTTGGGCTGTTCCTGACCCATCCAGAGCTCAGCTGCCAATTCTCTTCATTCTTCTTCTACAAGTTTACAGATGGTTGTCAATGTAATCTCACAAAACACTTTGATTTTCACCAGAGAAATACTATTTTTATCTTAGACTGAATGACTGAGGCTCTTGTTCCTGTTGGTTTTAGACTCCTGTTTCAGGTTAAAACACTTTTAACTGTGAGGCGAGGGAGAAAGCTAAATGTGACTAGCAGCAGAATTTCTGGATCATGATCTGTTTTATGCTTGTTTTATTAAGGTTTTTGTTCTCCACCCACCTATGTTGGTTCCCGTTTTAACAACAAATTGCTCCTCATATTTTGCCTGTGCAAATAAACTCCTTTGTTATCTCTTCTCTCTCCCTCTTACTACCCTCCGTCCTCTTTCTGACATCAATTTGTCACCATTAGGGAACGCAGTCGCAGCTCCTCAACCTTGCTCCCATGATGGAGTCAGCATGTCATAACATAAAATGAGGAGCATTAACTGGCCAGCTTTTTGGATTTTAATGAATGAGCAGTTGTTGAACTACATTTAACTCTCGCCTGTCAAGACATAAACATTTTAGCTCTTTTTAGTCATGAAGTATCTAGTGGAGCTTTTTATCCCATGTGACAGTTTATTGCATGATAAATCTTTCAAGGTAATGAATCAGCTGGAGTTTGGCACTGGAAACGGTTTCAGTGATGTTCCTCTCACACGTTGCTGCAACTTTTCACACACAAGCTTACACCCACTTGTAACAACTGCATGGGATTTCTTCATTTTTACTGCAAACATTTTTATTAATGTAAAACTTTAACAGCATATGTAGCCTGCATGGTATGAGCCGGGGGGGGGCTGCCAGCCTACCTCTGTGAGGGCAGTATGGCCGCTCTGGAGAGCCGCCCTGTGTCTCTTTGCCTGCAGCTTCTGTGGGCTTCCTGAGCCGGGTCCACCCGTCCTTTACTGCCCCTGGGCTGTGACCGTTCTGGACACTCTTACTATGTGCAGGTCACTCACATACACACACTTCACACAAACACACTTACTTTTACACATGCACTCACCCACACACAGCCACACACGGACAAATAATCCAAATGGTTGAAGGTGACACAAACACAGGTTACTGCTACATCAATGTGGCCTGTCTACTATGATGCTGGAATTAATAAAGTCAATTATGCTATTATTTTTGTGGCACAAATCTGCTGTGGCACATAAAGGAACCCAGCTTCTCTATAGGCTATGAAAGGCAGTGACAGGGCACATGGAAAAAATGAACTTAACCACAAGTTTATAACTGCAATATTAAACTGCACTTCCTTCAAATTATTCCCAATAACAACCGTAAGCATAAATATTTTGTGCTCTTGACTTTGCCAACACATTTTCAATAGAATAAAATAGTTTAGGGTCATTTCTTTGAGTCTTGATGCTGAGAGCAGTACGGGTTGGTTATCAGTCTGTCATTTGTCAGTGAGCTCATTGGATAAAGGGGAGCTATCAAAGATGGGGGGGGTGGGTGTCTCCCGCAGTCATTGGGCAAGACACGAGCTTTCACCCTCAACAGGTTGCCAGGCCTTCAAAGGAGGTGATCGTCCTCCTGTGCTGACTAGCAGCCTGAGCACAGAGACACACAGGACATTCACATTCAATACATTACAATCTGTTTCTGATGAGCCCCGTTCGTCAGATTAAATGTAGAAGATAACAACCTTTTAAGCAGATATTACACATACTTTTCATTACGCCCACATTTCTGTATTAAGTTTTCTTTCTAATTCTCTCATTTGATATATTAATCTTAAAAGTCGTGTTTGGTTAGCTGTAAGTAGAAGATCATCAATTAATAGATAAAGGCTTGAAAATATCAATCTGTGTAACTAATCTGTATAAATTCACTTTGTAGGGAATTGAGTTACTGAAATAGGTGAACTTTTCTGTAATGATCTAATTTAGTGAATGACTTTACACACTTGCAATAAGGGACATTTAGAAGGACCAAGGAACCTAATTGTTTTTTTGTTTTTTTACTCTATGAGGAAGCTGGAGTTCTTTCTAGCTTTGCGTTGTCCTCCCCACGTCTGAACAGCATCAGTGTTGTTGGAGGCTGAAGGCCTTGGTCAGTCATGTGACGCGTCAGTGCAGACCTGCATGTTTACAGCAGTGTGTGAGACTGACAGGCTAGTTGTGTGTTTAACCGGTGAGGCGTTGTCCACGCCAGCCTGTGGGTTTGGTGAGCTCCTGTCACTTCTATCACTTGCTCAGCAAGCAGAGGTGGAATTGTGTGAAGCCACAGACGGGGTGGGTTAACTCACCGACTAGAGTGGCCTGTTTGTGCATTATAGTCATTAAAGTCCCTGGCATTTATTCCCTTCTGTTCCCTCTACAGAAACATATCAATCAGTGGCAAGGCATAGGTCAGTTTGCAGATTCTCTCCGTTTGATTGATTCTCGAGTAAAACTACCACGCATTCAAAGTGCAAAAAAACAAATTAATATTGAAAATGATGTAAAGTCTTTCATTTTGAAAAGGGAAGCAACCATTTTTCCTGGTTTCTAAAGTTCTGAAACAAGTTGACCAAGATGGTTGGAATAATAGTTTGGCTTTTTTATCGTCAGAAATAAAGTTAAGGAAAACTGCAGAAAACCCCAGTAAACGCACGACTACAGCTGCTGTCGGCTGTTGTACGTTGGCTTCATTTGGTCATTAGAATCTGGGCCTCCAGTGAAATTTTTCATTTTCTGTATGAAAAGTTCTCTGTTCTTAAATTTTGCAACAGTTTAATAGACATGCTGCTCACCATTGTTACCTTAGTTAGAGTTATGGATGGATTTAAGCCATGACTGTCTAAGTTTCTTGGTGGCTTGTAAATATTTCCAAACACTTATTTCTTTCGTGTAATCAAATGAAAAGTGTAGCTGGGTTGTTTTAGCCAACTGACTTCCATCAACAAGTGGGGGAGGGGTAAGAGCGCCCCATGCAGCCGGAGTCGTTCTGGCCCTTCTCTGGTATTTCATTAAAAGGATCTTAGATGTTGGAATGGTATAGAAATGACAGCGGTTTTGGAAATGTCTGTTTAAAATGTTTAAGTACCATTGTAGAGGTAACCGGCCCATTTCTCGCTATGACCAATCATATCATTTATTCAGAATGCCTCACTAGTTCAACCAGAAACTTTTTTTGTTACGCTTGCTTCATCTAATGGGGGTCACACTCAATTAAAGTGGGAAAGCTGGGCAGACCATGCAGGCTTGGTTAGGCAATGAGAAATAACCTTTCAATCCAACAACAACAGCATCGGCTGCATGTGCTGCAGCAGTGTAAGCCCTTTATTGAACCGCAGTATTTGGGTAAGCCAGTGAATCCTGGAACACATTTTTCCTCATGCTAGTACCAGACTTTCTTCAGGACTAATTACAAAACAGAACCGTTTAAACACCCAGGTAAAAAGCAATTTTTAATTCCAGCGCATCTCTGAATGCTTCCTTGTTTTTCTCTCCTGGGGCCCCAACACAGTCCTAGCTGCTGCAGAGAGCCGCTGTCTGTCTGCTCAGACGTCAGATTGAAGTCATACTGAGTTTTACAGAGAGATTTCCTTGGCACTGACACCGTGCAGATATTTGTTTCCTACCAAACGCTCCCAAAGAGAGAGCTCCTTTTGTCTAAAGCAAGTGAGCGATGTCTCTGTTGTGACTGGTGCGCCTTCAGCTCCACATGAAAGCGTCACATCCTGCCACCGTGTCGGTGTCCCTGCTAGACACCTGAGCGTTTGGGACAGTGTGAGTCTACGGTACGCGTCTGCTCTGCCCGACTGCATGCCCACGGTGCGCTCAGCTGTGAGATGTGCCAGCAGAAAGCCACGCTGCCCTGATCAGCCTCGACAGCTCATGAATGTGCATTTCTGGGCCTTGTCCTGCCAGCCCCCGCTCCCCTCGCCCTCCTCTCAGTTTTTGTTTATGCCTTTTCAGCTGTGCTGGTCAGCAGCCACTAAGGAGTGACTGATGAGGCTAGAGGAGAAAAACAAATGGGACAGCGAAGCATTTAAAGCCTTGCCTCTCTGTTTTTGCTGAGTCAATAAGAAAACAAGGTAAAAGAGCGAACTGTATAGTAACATAGGTCAAGTTACATTTATTTTCCTCCATGATAAAGTATTTTTGAAACAAGCTTAAGCAGCATCAAGACCAAATCAGAGGTTAGTGTTTAAGATTCTTCTGGCCAATTGGAGGTGAGGACAGATTGAGCTGAAGTCAGAGTAGCTACCTGTCTTCCTATGGCACCTGTAGTCTATGGGGAACGGGGCAGTCGCTGCAGAAACACAGACCTGCAAGAGGCTTTCTGTTTCCCAACATCAGCACACACAAGAATAATTTCGATGGGCTTCTAACTAAATATCAGCTCATGATAATTCTAAAACCATACCTTTTGAATTGTTGTGAAACCCGGTTGTCTTCAATGTACTGTCCAGCTGTACTGAGGGGCATCACCTTCATAAAAAGTAGAGCAGAAAGAAAAACTAATCAAGGCCCAGGAATCAGAGCGGAACAGCTTTCCTCTAAGCGTACAGCTGCTGGAGTAAAACAGCTGCTGACGACACGTCTGAGAAATCTGGGGAGTAAAAATCAATAGCAATCCCTCAGCAGTGGAGGATGCTCCGTTTCTCTCTGTCCCTGTCTCCACTCGTTCTCCACACGTTCTCCACTCGTTCTCCACTTGTTCTCCACTCGTTCTCCGCGCATTGCTTATTATTCATTCTGTGCACAAGAGAACCTCCTGAATATGACCAGACTGCTTAAAGGGATG
This sequence comes from Fundulus heteroclitus, assembly GCF_011125445.2. Lineage (NCBI taxonomy): Eukaryota > Metazoa > Chordata > Actinopteri > Cyprinodontiformes > Fundulidae > Fundulus > Fundulus heteroclitus. The sequence goes on from NC_046375.1 coordinate 27,424,885, forward strand.
ATGGTGGCTACAGACGCCCTGAACCTCCTGTCAGGTCACTGAACCGATGCGCTGCACAGTGTTTATACGCTGTTGGTAAGTGGCATGGCTGAAGCAGATCCATTTTCTGATGAGCAAGAACTAGTGCCTTCATGATGACACAGGACACTGTTTCAAGTTTCTCCTGGTGGATCATTATCCTGGAATTATACATGAAGAGGTTGGAGCTTTGCTACTTGACCAAAACAACTCTGTGCCAGGTCCAGCAGGTTGATTTGTTTTTTATTTTTTATATAACCACCAAGCATAAAATCTTTTGCGCTTTGCGTGTTGATTCATATTCCTTCAACTTTCCACATTTTACATGTGTTTGCTCTGAAACCTGTAAGTAAAATCGAGTGCACAGAGTGAACTTCAGAGGTCGGTATACATCCAGCTGGTCAGTAAAGGTCTCCCAGGTTTGTTAGAGAACATTAGTTTTGGCACCTTAGGATAAATCAGAGGTCTGCCTGTCACTGTCTACTAAAACCTTTGTGAAACAAATATGCTTCAGCTGATGGAGTCCAGATTTGCTGCAGTTCTAGTCAGGATGGGGATATACAAAGTCTGAGGCTTCTCCTAGATTTTCATAAGGGCTTTCATGTAGCTTTGAAGTGTTTATTTTGAAAAATATTTAGGTGAGGCTAAGAAAACTTTATATTTTTTCCTTGGTTTAATCACATACAAAGCAGACATGGAGACATTTGCAATAGTGGTTCCACAAATATTCTTTAATACCTTGGTGGAACACAAATACTAAAAGGTACATTTTATAATTTTGGAGCTGTACTTGATTCATATCAGATATGTAATTTCAGGCAGAAATGTCTCCTAAAAGCCTCTGGGCTTAAATGGTTAAATCATGTTTATCAGAGAAATCTAGATGTAGACATATTAAAAAGAAATCATGTAGTCTTATAGGACCAGCCTTCTCTAGTAAGAGCTGAGTTCTGTGCTTGTAGAAAAAGCAGCAGCATTTTCACCGTTTGTGTGCAATTAATAGAGCTGCACAATTAATCGCATTTGCAATATATATATAAAAAAAAAAGATTTCCAAATCAGAGCTCTGCAATTTTTGGCTATGTAACAATTGATGGATAAAAAAAGTTTAATAATATGTTTAAAGTGGGTTTGTCTCCACATGGAAGGGAAGAGGGTTGCAGCATAGGGATAATCTAATTTTAATACTTGTTTTAGAGTTTATATAATCATATGTTTTTACCAGAATCTCTCCATAGCATTAAGTTCTGGTCAGACGGTTTAATACATAGACTTGTTGGTTGGTTGCACTGTATGTTCAACAAAGATCGACGTCAAACTCAACAAGCTGTTCTCTTGAATAGGAATATCCTGATGAATAATATAATATGAGTAATATTTCTTGTTTTAAATAGTTCTTGTTTACAAACATATTTATTTACAGGCCATTTTTGTTGCTTGTGGTTAATGCAGGGAAAAGTCTAAATTAAATCACAATCATGGTTGAAATATATTGTGATTCAGATTTTTTGCTAAATAGTACAGCCCCAGCTACTGAGACAAATGACATAATAACAGTGTTAGAATATATGTTTAGAAAGTATGCAGTTTATTTTACTACAGGTATTCCTGGCTTTATGCATGCTACCATGAGGTGGGGCTACACCAGAGACAACTCCCTGGCTGAGATGCACAGAGATGGTGAGGAGTGTTGATCAGCTGATCAAGTCCATGGTCCTGTGCTGCATGCTGCTGCCTCTCTTAGCCGTTCATGTCTGAAACTGCTGTAGAGGTGCAGCAATGTCTCCTGACTTCTAAAATTACTGAGCTTTGGCAAACCGGGGACTACCTTTGGTCCCAGATGAAAGGGCCTGGGTTTCTTCACACACAATAAGAAAATATTAACTGACTATATAATGATCTTAATCACTACAAAAATATTAGGCTGCACATTTTTAATGGAGTTAGTATGATTACTTAATCTGACCAATATATGGTCAGATTCCAGAAAAAAGAATTGAATTTTTTTTCTATTCACAGTGAAGGAGTAATTTGCAGCTGGTCTCGACTGTTGTTCCACTAAAACAGTATTATTTTCTTATAAACAATCCCAAAGGCAGCAACCCACATATCTGATTATGTACTAAACACATGTGAACACAGCACCTTTAGTCTGGTTAATGTTGATCTCAAACGGGCCCTGCCCAAACTGCTTTAAACACACGCTGGGAGGTCTGCTACAACCTGCCTGTTTTCTCTCTGCTTACATATCCCACAGATTTTCATCTTTGATCGGTTTTTGGTGTTGCTTACTGTTATTTTCTTGTCGTATCTTTAATCCAGTCCATGATGAACTGATTGCAAATTCAGCAAATCTAGTTAATACACTGCATAGACCAAATCGCCAGAAGACAACCTGTAGCTCCATTCAGATCATCCATTTCTCCCAGAAGCTCCCCATATTCTTTAGGCCTTGTGATTAACTGAAATGTCCTGACACACTGGGGGGAATATTAGATTAATAGATAATTAGATCAACAGGCGTAATACATGAAACAAAGCTAAGATGGAGGCATCGGCAGGACCCATGTTCATAGAGCAGAGGTGCCATGTTGAGGACGGCACACAACGACTGATTTTATTTAGCACTAGATGTCTTTAACGTTGTTTACTTTACTAAGTTGCTCTCAATCAAGCCTGCATGGTACTCTGATGTAAACAAGATGACAAACATTTATACGGGTTCCACAGAGAAATCTTCTTACAGGAATGATCCAAAAATGATTGATTATCCAATAACTGAAGTTGACCAATACTGCCCCAATATATTTACAACTACGGTAAGAAAGCTGTGTAGCTTTTTTTCTCCTTCCGCCGGAAATTCACCTGTATATTAAAGGCATACTATGCAACATTTTTCAGTTAATTATTGTGTTCCATACCGTTTTGAATGATTAAATGAGTCATTTCAGGTCGAACAAAGGTTTTCTCGGCCGCCCTGGTGGTCTGTGGGGGAAATACCGCACTTGCAAGAGCTCACGGCCCGCACACACAGGCTCAGAAGTCTGGTGCAAGACCGCGAGAGTCGGTCTTGCTTTACGGCGAGAACTCCATGTGTTTTTGCCCTGCAATTGACTATATGCACGCGCGAAAGCAACAACAAAGAACCGTGTGTTAATGTCAAATAAACTTGCAAGCATATCAAGTTTTATTATTATTATTATTATTATTATTATTATATATTTTTTTTTTTTTTTTTTTATGTTGGCGAGGCGGTAGCGTGAGTTTGGCGAGGCAGCCGCCTCGCCAAGATAGCGCTGCGGGAAGCCTGATGTTCATACCTTCACTGTGTTAGTCATTGTTTGTACTGCCGTTTTTTCCACTTTTCGTTGCGTTCGCCTGTCTGCTAAGCTCAAAACAACCGCGCCTGGCTTGACGGAGAAACCAGAACAGCTGAGCATCTTTGACAGTACACTTTTAATTTTGCCCTCTGGGGGGAGCCTCGCTGGAAAATCAACCCCGGTTGCATAGTATACCTTTAAAGGGCAGCTGTATTAAATAAAGAATACGAGTTCTAAAACTAAACCATTTTCCTCACCAATATTCTCAATACAGCCTCTAAAGTCAGAAAAGTCAACATTTTAATCAGAATAACAAAGAAAATAGTATTATATAGTATTATAAAGCTGAGTACAGTTATTTTTATAAGCCAAATAAAATCCACATTGTAACCCAAACCCTATCTGGAGAACTTTGGCTTTCACATGTAGTTTTGGTTTTCTACAATATCCCTATTGCCACGGTGCACCAATTGAAACCCCACATGCTTCCTTGAGTTCATGGGTTGCCTTGGTAACTTTTTGGGGTCTATTGTAGCTTGGTTACATATTGAATGAGCTGACTAGGGAAATAAGAGTCACAGCTCCAGAAAGACGGACAGAACAGATAAGGCAGGAGGATAAAGCAGGTCATCTACATTGCAGTCAGCCCTTATTTAAGCGCCATAAAGAAACGTCCCAGTCTTTATCCCCCACAATGCCCGGGCAGCGGCTGAAACAATCATCCGACACATGAACTCCCAGGAGTCATTGAGCTGTGCTCAACAGGCTGCAAAGGGAACACTAGGATGGCACTGAGATGGCTGTATTTCATATCATCTTAGGCTTGGTCGTTATAAAATGTCTGCATAATTGTAGACTTTCATTGATCCACTGTCCTTTTCTTGGCCTAAACTTTGCATTATTGTTGCTATTAATAGAATTACAGAAGCTTTTAGAACACCCCATTTTGGGCCACATTTTCACTGTCTTAAGAGGAATGCTAGCATCACTCCTAATAACTTGTCTTTCCAGTTCACTGTTTGAAAAGGTTAGAAATCAGTGGTAGCTCCCACAGCTGGCAGAGCATGGGGCAAGGCTGAAGTATAACAGAAGCTCACAATGAGAGGTGGAAGAGTCTTTCTGGAAGCAGTTCTGTGATTTCTTCCCACTGAAACGAGGCAGGCTGCTGGTCCCTGCTGCAGCAGCGTGAGAACAGCTCTGTGCGTGTTGCTGAATAATTCATCCTGACTGGGCAGAGCTGGAGTTTGCACCCAGCTCACAGCAAGTCTGGGTTCCCTTTCATCTTCGCTGCAACACCCTACTCGCAAAGTTTTATTGCACAGCTCTGAAAATGATGCATCATTCTTTTCTGCAGATTTGTTGCAAAGTAAATAATGCATTGAGTGAGAAAACTTGTGAAAAAAACATTGGTTTTAGACAAGTCTATGCCAACTTCTGAGGCTACTTTTAAGGTTTTAGATAACAGGGAACAAATGTCAAGATGATATTATAGCAAAACTGAGATGAGTAACAATACTCCCAAATTAACTTAAATGGGACATATCATGCAAAATCCACTTTATTAGCCCTTTAATACATTTTATTGTGTACTGGGGGTCTCTAGGAATGTATAGAATTTGAATGTAGTCGGTTCAGGAGCTGTGCAGATATTTTTTAACCTTTTACATTTTTTATTAAATTTTTTAATCTATTATGTCACAGCAGCTGTAAATAGTCTATTATCATCACTTTTATTTTTATTACAGTAGTACTACAATATATTGTGATAAAATTTCAAGTCCATATCACCCACCCCATTGTTCACTATACTGGCTCCATCTGAATAGCTCCTAGCTCCTTAACCTTTCATGAGGTCAACAGTAAGAACACTATCATAGAAAGGAAAGGAGCTTCGGACTGCTGTGCCCATTTCAGACAACCTTTAACTCTGATGTGAAAAGCATGATATGTCCCCTTTAAACCCAAACTGGAAAAAGGATGTGCAAAACAACTTTTAGTTCATGAAATGGGATTGTTTAAACCACCCTTTACATAATGTTTATTGTGAAATCTTCTTTTTAATTTCTCTTAAATCTGACTCCAGCCAATGTTGGTAAATAAAAATATAGAGACCATTAAAAGGGATGGATTTAGCAAGGCCTGCTTTTCAAGCTTGTGCCATAATAAAACAATAATCCGCTAAATCATTTTGTGACCTTTTGAATTGAAGCCTAAATCATTGGAACATTTTGCTGTAGAAAGGGACATGTCTGGAGTGTCGTAACCCTGTGGTAGTTTTAGGTCACATGCCTACATATAAGACATGATTCTGATTGTCTGATGGGATTTTTATTAAGACAACACTTGTAGCATTTAGCTGGTTCAAATTGGATGCTTAGTTTTCATTTGTAAGGAAAGACAATCAAGTGATATAATTTTAATCCCACTGTTTATAATTTTCTCTTCACAATGTCTTTAGGAACATGACCAGATGGCTTTGCTTGAGGCGTCATGTGTCCCCTATCTGTAGTGGACCAATGTCTTATCAGATAGTTTATTGGAGAAGTGGAAGTTGGATCATTTCAGCAATTCCTTAGTCTGAAAGTGTTCACATCCATGGCATACATTGCTACATCAACTAGAATTGTGCAATTGTGTTCTTGTTTTTCTTTTTAACTGAGCAACAAGCTTCTTTCTATGATGAGGTTTTGTAGGTGGATCCTGACAGCTGGAACTGCCTGATGAAGCGACTGTGGGTCTGTCAGGATAATTTGCAAACAACTGTGAGATCTAAAAGGAGAGGAATGTGCTGTCTTGGCTGGCAGTGCAGAAAGGTTGGATTAGCTCTAATTTAGAAAGAAAGGTACGACTGATTCGTCGCTGTACACCTCACACATTGTTGACGCTCTTTGTGACAACAGAAAAAGTTTTATGTACACAGACACACACACGGCTGAGTTGAAGGGAAACCCAAAGGGCAGCAGAGCTGCAGGAAGCACTTGGTGAACCTTCAGCTCCAGCTTGTGCAGTGACACAGCAGCTGTTTTCAAAGCAGTCTGCTCATCACCTGTTGCTACTTGAGACCCCTCACACACGGTGGTGGGTCTATTTAGGCTGTTAAATTACTGAAAGCAGGGCACTATTTTCTCCTCCTGCCCCACAGGTCTGATGTTTTTTTTTTTAACATTCTGTAGACCCCAGAGAAATAACTCACTAATATTTTATCATTGCTGTGTATTTAAAGATGAAATCACAAGCTGCACAGTGGCGCAGTGGGGGCTGCACAGTGGCGCAGTGGGTAGCGCTGTTGCCTTGCAGCAAGAAGGTCCTGGGTTCGAGTACACCCCTGGGTCTTTCTGCATGGAGTTTGCATGTTCTCCCTGTGCATGCGTGGGTTCTCTCCGGGTACTCCAGCTCCTCCCACAGACCAAAAACATGACTGTTAGGTTAATTGGTTTCTCCAAATTGTCCTTAGGTGTGAGTGTGTGCATGAATGGTTGTTTGTCCTGTTTGTCTCTGTGTTGCCCTGCGACAGACTGGCGACCTGTCCAGGGTGTACCCCGCCTCTCGCCCATTGAACGCTGGAGATAGGCACCAGCACCCCCCGCGACCCCATGAGGGATAAAGCGGTTTGGAAAATGGATGGATGGATGGATCACAAGCTTTACTAGTTTTAATGGTAACCTTTACCAAATTTCTTGCATGTAGTGCTAGGCCATATTGCCTGAAATTGATATCACAATATATTGAGCAGTTCATCTCGATAACGATAAATGGACAATAAATCTTTGTATAATGTTGACGAAAAAAGGACTTTTCCCTTTTTTTAATACTAAGAATACAGACATGGGTAAAATGACGTCTGTTATTGTCGTATATTTCTGTCGGTAGAATTTGGGTTTATCGCCCAGGCTTCAAAGTATAGATGATACAATGTGCATTTGATGATGCATTTATATACAATCAAACATCTGTATTCAGCCTTCCAGTCTGTAGTTGGACCTGATCAGCAGAAAATCCATTTTGAGCCTTGGCTGAGTGATTGGTGTCTTCTTTTAAGGCACTCTTTGGCCTGTTTTCATATATTTTAACAAAACCATGATATTGATAATCATGACGAATTTGCACACAAATCATGTTACATTTATTTTCAAGTTCTCACATTCCTGGTTTCTAACAGGGTATGAGTTTGTGTTTCTGGCTGTGTGCTGAAAAGGCTCAGACGGTAATCTCCTCACTGGACATTAGTGGGAATACACCAGCTTAGGGTGTTGTCTAATTGAATTCACAGAAAGTCCGCACTACTGGAGTTCCCAGGGTCCTATGGGCTTGTTTTAACCTGGGTGTTCGGGCTTAAAGTGATGATTCAGACCGTCTGAAGGTTGACCCAGGTTGGACTGACCTGTAGCCTCTTACAGTTCCTTGTACTTTGATTGTCAGTGTGTGTATTTGTGTCTGCACACACCTAGGCTGTTTCCTTATTGTGTAACAGATCAGCAGGTGGCAGGGGTTAAGATGACAGTCTGGTGGGATTAGAGAGGTGAGACTTGAGCTAGAAGTCAATCCCTTTTACCAGAGCCGGGACAGACGTTCACTGGCCTACTGTCTGCTGTGTTACTGGATTATAAGATCTACCAGTCTTCCTCCACTGTACAGCCACGCGGACTTATGCTTCCACCATCACTGTTGTTTGTAATTGGAGCCAAGTGGCGCCTTCAGCTCTGCAGCTGGTGTGGATTTGGTGTCTTTTCACATTTCAGTAACAATCCCCATGTAAAATTCATGTCCAAAACAACCGGAAAGCGCTAAATGATACCATCAAAACATCATGTAAGGCATATGTTGCTACTAAATAAGAAATATGTTTGTATAGCAGAACGGAACTAATACTGAGCTTCTGTGAAATGAGTTTTCCTGTCTCTATGCTAATCAAACGCTTGTAAAGTATGGAATGAATTCTTGCACAGTTTACGCCTTTTCAGCATGAAGATTTATTGAGGTTTCAACCTAAATTTGATGAATCAGTCAGTGAGTAAATCTCTTCACAGGACTCAGCTTTGGTCTAGTTAATGAAATCATTTTCTGTTACTAGATGAATAAACCAATAGGCTGTTCAGGTCGGACTAGTTGCTGACCAGTTAAGCACAGTGATACCATGGTGACTAAAGCAGGTACTGGTAGGTTTGGCAGTGTAGTTCGGTACCAGGTCTTTATGTAAAATGAAATCGGCATCCTAATAAAGCTTGTCAACAGCAGGAATCATTAAATGCTCCATAATGTCCTGGTAGACGGCTGTGCTGACTTTGGACTTAATAAGATACAGTGGACCAACACCAGCAGATGATACGGCTCTCCATCCCATCACCCAACGAACACTTCACCTGAAGTATTCAAGAACAGAGCATTCAGGTGTATTTGGTGACACTTGTTGTTTAATACAATTTTTTAGAAGGTTATATAGTTGATCAAGTGGTGTAGTCAGTATTAAACTACAAATCAGTCCCTTCATTGCCAGAGCAGTAGACACTGACCAGAAGCAACCTTTTTACTAAAACCCTGTTGTTGAGATGGAAAAAAGATGTATTTCTTTCCAGAGGGTTGGAGAGACTATTCATTATATGGTTTTCATTATTACTGTTTTCTATAATGTTTATATTTTGCGACACATCTTGTTATTGTAACATTCACCATTAGGTTTGCCTGTGTTCCTATTTTGTGCACCCCTTCTTAAAAACAGTAACCATTTAAAATATATCTCTGTATAATTAAACAGATCTATACAAAAGACTCACTTTTTGAATTGAATTATGGAAATTGTTTAACTATCTGCTTATATTCTAATTTTTTAGACCAGAACAGATCTGAATGTAATTATAGATTCAAGTTGGTGTATGACCACTATAAATTAGGGCTGGGCTATATGGCCTAAAATAAATAATGATAATTTATCCATAATTGTAAATTAAGTCACCTGATGGCAGACTGTACATGTAGTGCAGCGTTCTAAAAGGACATGAGCATAGCCTACCTTTACACAGACAAAAAAAAACCAACACAACTTTCTTTTTAAACAGAAAATATGACATGGGCAAAATCACCTCAGTCAATGTAAGCTTTGTTGTCAGTATATGTTCGGTTTAATGCCCAGACCTACCACAAATGTTGGTTGACACATATGCCTCTCATACTGAGGATAGTATTAGAAGTGCCTTGATACCATCTAGTTGTCGGGAGTGTGAACTAAACACGATCCATGTAACAACAAGGATGCCTTGGGCACACTGCACAGAATATGGCTGATAAACTTGGTAAATTGTCTGAATCTGAGCTTGGTTTAGCGATATATCAGCACAGACATGTGAATTGTTTTTTTTATTATTTCTAACTTTGGGTTTGTAGCTTTTTAATGACACCAGGCAATTAAGGAATGGAAATGAGTAAAATTGGTCTTGGTAATATGTATAATTTGAGTACAGTTGTGGAAAAAACAGATTTAAGAAAAACTGGTTTCGTTCGATGGTCAGCTGATTGATGGCTCACTAACTATGCTCTGGTTATTGTAACAGAGCATACTGCCTCCAGTGAATTATTTGAGAAAGAAGTTGCTTATTGCTGAATGCAAGCTGTATAGTTGTTCCAACTTTTCACTTTGCTTCTATAAAAATCTATCAGCTGTTGTCGCCGTTTAAAGGAGCATAGCATAAATTCCAGGATTGTTGCACACGTCTGCCCCCTCTGGTGACAAGTTGAAAAGACACCAGTGCATGGGAGGCATCTGCTGCGACTGCAGCAGATGCCTCCCACAGGTCTTTTGTTTAGAGGCGTAATGTATTCTGAGGTAAGAAAGATAATTATTGAAGTGTTCTCTTGCTAATGCATCGATTACGTCGAAGATTTAACAAAGTAGTCAGGTGAACGAGAGCATGCAGTGCATCACGCCCACGGCCACAGGATTCGGCCTAAATCACTCTCATAAACGGACTAATCCAGCCTATAGAGGCAGCTGCGGTAAATGGAGGATAACTCATTTTACATGTCAAGCATTTGTAAGGGCATGTATAGGAAAGAAAATTATTAACTTCAAAACTTGCACAATGCACCTTTTAAAAAATGTGAAGGCAAAATTATTTTGTATGCAATACATACGTATTCAATTTGAACCAAAATCAAATAAGTCAGACAGAATTGTTTTTCTCTCAGTAATGACTTACCAGAAGAGATAAACTGCTGTCAGGATTCGTTCATTTAGGTTTCAAGCTGCTTCACATTTTCAGGTTTATCTTTGTATATTTTGTTTGATAGAACAGCAAATGTTTCCAGTGGGAGACCGAATCATGCTGCGGTAATCGGACTGGAATGTGCCATGCCTTTGTCAGGATGGCCTAATATGTTGCTCTTTAAATGTAATGGCGTTTTTCAAACTATGTGCTGAGATGTTCTTTATCACATTAATTGTTGCAGTTGTGGCTTTTCTTTAAATTCTGATTGGTTGATGCTGATCATATTCACCAAATATATTAAATGACTTGGAAAAACACAATGTGCTTTAAAAACAGAAAGACGTGCGTGTGTGTGTGTGTGTGTGTGTGTGTGTGTAGTTTACTCATTTAAAAGGAAATCTACTCTCCCTTGCTCAGTAAAACTTTCCATATCAAGTCATCCAGAGCCAGCATGTGCCATTTGCTTCTTCATTTGGGAAAAAGACAGGTTAAGGTTATATATCGTTTCAATGTTTGTGAACTTTGTTCTTTCATTTTTAAACTGAAACAAATTGGATTGTTTTTGTTTTTTACCATTCCGCTCTATTGTCAGATTTAACAATTTTCTTGTCCTCCTGCTGTGCTGGATGTGCTTGAAGAACACTGAAATGAGTCAGTCTAATCCAAATTAGAATAGTTAAACAACATTAACAAGGTGCAGCCAGGAAGTGTTTGGCACTAATTTAACACTTGAGCTGAAATTTCTTAGACTGGAGGTCTGACACCAGCTGTGAAACGGGCTCTGTCATTTCAGCCGAGACTCTCATTTATCAGCTATAAATATAGACTGCATAATCCCAAATGGAGAAAACATCACCATTGGTTCTGATGGCAGTTGTCTGTGAAATAAGCATCAGTTGGTACGAATAAGTGATTCAGAGGAATAACTGTAGTTTTCTTTAGATGGAACCCATCCAGATCAGTTTATCAGCTTTACCATTATATCTGAGTCATGTTTGCAGATCATTTCGCCGGTGCCTGTGTGTTATTAGTGTGACTACTGTATCCACACATGTAACACAGGGCAGCAGATGTCACTGGTTGTAAAAACTGGAAGAGGCTTATGTGGCAGGTTGTAATGCCTCTGCCAACCTAATGCCCAACTCTCCACTCTCACTGCCAGCCTGTGGGGGTTTTATGCTGATCCAGTTCAAACTAGATGCTCTCTGTGTGCAGCCAGTCCTTTCAGCATGACAAAGACAGCCAGCCGCTGAAACGTGCCGGCTGGATGTGTGGATGCCTTTTTGAGAGGCTGAACCATTCAAGCCGTCCTAAAGCAAGTGGTTTGGCTTCATTTTTGGTGAAGTATGTGACTGTAAATGTGCGAAGAGTGAAAAACAGGTGGCAGCTCCATTTGTCCATATGTTCCTTCTCCAACAACAGCTGTCTGTCCTCTGTCCCTCTTTCCTCTGTGTGTTGTTTCTTCTCAGGTCGAGGGTCACAATCTGTACGCAGCAGCCAGTCGTCCCACACGCTCTCTGTAAAACATGTTGAATGGCCCTCCATGTGCCCGCTGCTGCCTGTAATTCAGATAAAATCATTAATGCTGACATTTGGTGCATCCCTAGTTTAAAATGACTATAGAACTTCATGAGTCTATTTTTAGGGCAGTATGTGTTCTAGGACTCGTTCAAAGGAAGTTGCAGATGAACTCAAAGGAAAGCAGTTTTGTACGGCTGAGAAAATCATTCAGTCTTTGACAAGGGCAGTGATTCTAAAGTTAATCAGTTGAGCAGTTAATCTGTTAATTTTATGGTTAAAAACCAGAACTACTCAGTGATTCCCAGCTGTACAGCCGTAATGTGCTTTGTATATCTCCTTGACCTCTCAGTGAGTCTCTGCCATCTTTAAGGTTGCTTCATGCTTGACGCATGTAGGTTCTGCACGGAAATGGGACATTCGGACACCACGCCTGCAGCATTTATGTTCTGTGCGGCTCTTCCTCTGAAGTAGCACTATTCTCCTAGACTCTAGGGGGCAGCGTTGAATGCATCTAAGTACTTGTTCTGATTGACTCATGAACTTAGAGTTCATGCATGTGGAGGATTGAGCCACAACGCTGTGCAGCACAGAACATTTCGGGCTGATCATAATTTCCTCCCGCTCTCTCAGCGGAGGAAAGTCAGGACCAACACATCTCTGCGTTGGTTGTTGTTTTCTTCCTTATATAGAAGTATAAAACTTCTGCGTTTTTTTTATGGAAATTCAACAACTCTGCTAATGTCAGAGAGTTTCTAGTTTGAATAAAGCTTGGTGCAAAAAACGCACGTCATGATCAGATTATTTGATTTTGAGTCCATATAAACGGTGCATTCAGAATCCTTTCTCTTCTTTTAATCCAAGCACGTGTTAATCTGATCAGGGAATGTTTCTCATGTAAACAAGCTTCTTCATTAACTAGCTAACAAGCTAACAGCCGCACCAGACGAGCTATCGGGCAGATTGACGTTAACGTGGTACCCTGAAGCACGACTTCAGCGGCTCAGGACTCCGCTCACAGCCCTGAGCCCAGCACTGTCGCCGTTTCCTCACTTTGGAACAGAACAAACTTAAGATATTGTAACGACATACGCTACTGCTGAGCTCTCTTCACCCTCATCAATGACTCCATGTTGTTTCAGCTCCTGTGTCACTGGTGCTCTCATGCCATGTCAAATCTCGCATGTTACTTATTCTTTTGGTTTTGTGAAGCGCAATGTGCTCCCTATCTTTTGAGGACATGGTTCGAGCCATTTTCAATGTGTCGTTTTTAGAATTTACTACAAAAAGTAGAATTGTGAAAATGCCGCCTCCACTCTGCCTCACTCAGCCAGTCAGCATTGACCACCGCCTGCAGGTCAGGTAACGGCTCTGCGACATGGCGAATGATGCATTAATCGTGTGACAGTGAATCAATGATGAGATTCGTTGCCAATGCTTTTGTTTCTTTATTTTATTGTTTTTATCGAATCGTTGTTGCAACCGTAATTACAATTATTAAACCCTGGCTCCATTACTGATCTGTGGTCTATGCTAGTTTGTAAGCACTACTTCCTGTGTGTTACAGCCAATGTCGACGTATGATGACATTGGGCTTTGGGTCGCCTGGTTAATTCGCTACAAACCAGTAGATGGAAACATTTCTGATTCGCATTTTCTTTTTTGCGACATTTTAAAATTTGCCCCAATTTTGCTTTAGAATTGGATAGAAACATGACTAGTATTAAGCTTAGATTCCACTCTATCAGGATCTGTAAATAACGCAAAGTAACCCCGTGGAGGATTGTTCCAGCTTTTGCTGTGGCTTCTCAAATATTCAATATACGGTCCAGCTGAAGGCTCACTGATACTGAGATGGGCCGACTTCAGCATGGAACAGCGTCCAGCTTATGTGTGTCCAGCTGTAAATCTTCCAATTTATAGCAGCTAATTTTACTGGAGCAGCACGGCCATTAACAAGTGTAGAAAGTGGTATGTTCCTTTGTCACCGTTCAGTGCTGTATTAGAAAAAAACAGTTGGATGACCAGCTGTTCACATGTGGGAGCTGGGTGTTTTACACCATCTGGTTATTATGAGATTTAATGGGCGCTGTAGCTAATTAGTCCTGGAACGAATCTGTTTTTATGTTTGTGAATATCTCTGGACTCCCTCAAAGTGGGCGTGTATGTTTGTGACGCCTGCAGCAGTGCGTGCCCTACATGTTCTGCTGTGTGAGCCAAGGCTCCTCCTGTCCGCTCACATTTAGAGACCCGCTTGACTTCAGCTGTTCACTGTATCTGCTGAGCTTTTTCTCTCATTTCTCCCTCTTCAGCTGTTCACTTGCGCTCCTGCTCTGTTTGTTGTGGAACTTGTACCCTTAAATGAAACTAATTCCTGACGCCAGATCATGTCCTGCGCGGCCTTGGTGAAATCTCCTTGGTCAGTCGCTGTAAGGAGACTCGCATGTCTGAGCTGAGGCAGCTTTTCGCCCAGTGAAAACCATCCGACGCGATAACCCGGCCTCTTTTGTTTCTGCTAGCGTGTGTGCGCCACGGAGAGCAGCAGGAACCATTATCGGCTCTTTAGCACGTCTTTGACAAGTCAACACAGTTTCTAGCTTGTAAAAATGTGCCAGCAGCTTCTCATTTCACTCATTTCCCCTCCATTCATTACCATCAGTTTTTTCTGTTCCTGCACCCCTCCGTTCAGTCGCTTCTGTTTTCGCCGTCTTTCTCATGCCCACACAAACAGATGGGTTATGGCTATTGTTTCACACTGCCAACATGGGCTGACAGCAGTTATGATGTAACCAAGTGGGTTCATATTTGTGTGTCTGCCTTTTAAAGTCTGGAAGAAACCTCCTCACCTTGTCTGTTGGGAGTTATTGGTATTCTGCTCCACCGCTGAGTGGGCTTTAAAGCCACAGCTCTCGATGGATGCAAAGCCTCTGTTTCAATTCTGCAGTTTGATGCACACACGTTTGGATGCTTTACTGCGCTGTCTGAATATTAACACAGATGTCTCATGATGATGGTGCAAGCTTTTCCTCCCAGGGCAATGAATCAATCATGAGATTGTCCTCCAAAGGTGAGGAACGTTTTGCTTCAGCAAGGGAGGTCATTTGTTTACAGTCACATGTAATCCTACTGCTTGTCTCTCTTGATATACAGCTATAAATTCAGAGGAGAAATGGGATGGTGATGCATACACATTATATTAGTTGATACGATTATTCAGATTACAATTCAGCGCAGAGAGGAACATTTTCATGACTTCATTCCACTTATTCCTGAATTTGTCTGCAGGAAGTTTAAAAGGAGGGGTCGGTATGACTAAGGTTGGGTTTTTGTGGCTGATTTTTAACTTCTGGCTTTCAGAAAGCTTTGACCTGGTTATGTATCATGGATGATTTGAAAGTATTATCCAGTATGAAAGTATGATCTGTTGAAAGTATTACATAGAACAGTGTCAGTGTGGATCAGTAGCATTTATTTATGTCACAGATCTTTATCACTTTTATTTCTTGCTGACCAGTAAGCTCCAGTCAAGCTAAAAATCATCTGGTGTCATTCAACAGTCAGTTTCTCGATGCATCTTTTAATTACTACTGGGGTAAATGCTCGTGCTCTTCAAATATTTTTCTTAGTCTCCTTACCCTTAGAGAAAGCTGCGTTTTAGTGGTTGTTGAGGGGAGGGGAGGCTGCTTTATATAATGTGGAGGAGACAGGAGGCCACCATCTTGTCCTGCACACATATTTCAACTAATTGAGAACATGCAGAGAAAACAAAGCCAGGTGAGAGGATGGGAGGGTCATTTTTGCTTCTCCAGCTGACATTGTGGCTGATCTATTCATTTTTTTTTTTTAATCACCCAGCTTTACAAAGATATACAAAAAATAAATGTTGGGTCATCAACCAACAGTACCCACAGGGAACCTGACTCTTAACCAATCAGCTGTTAGCAGCGGTTTAGAAACATAAGCTGCGCGACCCACAGACAGAAGCCTGGAATATTCAGTATTAATGTAATGAGACCACATAGTGTTGCATGGTGTGGAGCTGAATGAAGCCGAGCGCAGCAGTGTTCACAGGAAATATGGGGGGCTTTGTATTTGATGATGATGATGATGATGCACACAGTAAAGATTACCGGCTTGGTTTTTAGTGTGTGACATTACCTAACATGGATCCTGTAAAAGAGCAGTTATTTTGTCAACCACCAGCACTTATGTAACGTTCTTTTCACTCTAATCCAGTCTATAAAAAGCCCCAAACAATTTCTGTACATTTGCTGAGAGGTGGCACTTGTTCTGATATAGGTGGCTGTAACATTACTGAGATGTACACAGCTGAAGGTTTCTCTGGTGATGTGTAATCTGGATCCATACATGCCGCAGTACCTCAACACATGCTGAGGGGTGTTTTGCCTCTTGCTTGATTTAAGATATTTGAATTGTTTTTTTTTCCTTTTTTAGGGCAGCACAATATTGGAAAAACACTGAGATGTTATTGTTAATAAAGATGATATTGCAATTAAGGAACGATTCCTTTAGTATTTCTACAAAGATCTAGATCAGATGTTACAATCAGGGGGAATGAAAGTTCATCCATCTGGCCAAAAATGTCAGACCAGTTTGAATAAATGACACAGACCCTTTCCCATTAGACCTCAAAAGCCCACCACGCATTTCCAATGTGGGGAATTTAATTTTCCCTGGCCTTTATTTTCCATATTGCCTCAAGATTTTTTGCCTTTGGATTTTAAATTTCTGCAGGGTTGGTATTATCAAGTTTGGTTGTCTCATTAAAAGTTCCAAAGTAACCCTGGAATCTCACAAGTTGAAAGTTACTCAAACAGTCAGCTATGATAAAAACTGCTGACAACATGGCTAATGAAAGCCTGTCTAGCCAAGAGTTGACAGGCTAATGGTGGCCTGCAGCCTCTTCAGTGTACATCCATTCACAGATGGCTCTCAGTTGTACCATGACAAGTTTCATCCAAATTTCAGTGATTTGACTAAAGACTTTTTACTTTTATTGGTGGAATCCAGGATTAAAAAGTGGAGCGTCAACTGTTGTGCTTAACAGCAGTCCTCCGATTTAAAACTGCTGTTTATAATTACTGCATCAAGGCTGGTTTACACAGCAGCATTTTTAGCCCGATCTTATTTATTTTTTTGCCCCGATCTTCCCCTCGCGAGAGGCAGCGACTATCTGAATGTTTCTTAAGATAATCTTAAGAGACATTCCTGCCGTGTGTGGTGTTAAGAGTGATCGGATCCACTCAGTGGAACGTCGGGATCACTCCAACCTCAAATCGGGGATATTTTACATTTGGAATAAGATGACATGCCAGTCAAAACATGTAGATGCTTAACAAATCCCTATTCAAAAAGAGCTGGAACTCATACACCTTCATGCTGTCTCATTTTACAATGATTGGTGGTTTGGTTTGGACAATATTTGTTTCTAACAAGCAATGCCAGATTTATTCGCTGATTATTAAAAGCAAAGACTTTAAATTCTCTCTTAACTGACTTTGGTAAAAGTGCATTTGCATTAAATAACACAGCAATTCCCCTCCTTTCCTTGGCCAGTTTTTTTTTTTTTTTTTTTTTTTTTTTTTTTTGTATTCATTATAACCTTCGATCCTGATAATTTTTTTTTCTTTTCTTTGGGATTGATCTATTTAGCCATGTTTCAGACAAGACTAATGTTAACATCAATTGAACCAAAATACACAAAAAGTCCATCTTGGCTAAATGGTAAATGACTGAATTTATATAGTGTTGTTCTAGGGATGCTGATCACTGGAAGGGCTTTGCACTATAGACATATTCACTGGCACTCACAAACACGCACAAAGTTGCCTTATAACTAACGCTCAAATGTAATTATGTAAAATCACGTCCAGTCCTCTAAAATCGGCAGGAGGATTGAACAAATAACAGAGTTGAGGAGTGGGTTGCATTTTAAATTTCCAGAAATGAAACAGCATTTAAAACTTGCATGTAAAAGAATAGTAAATATAATAGCTACTGGTTCTAAAATCCCTAAAGCTTTGTAGAGTCAGACAACTGCAAAAGGAACCAGGTCCATGGAATAAACAGTCATGATTAAGGAGGAGGTTAGCTGATTAACCTCTTGTCCACAGAACATGAGTAATCAGCAGTTACCTTGGAGGATGTAGTCTCTGTAAAAAAAAAAAAAACCCTTAGCCCACAGTGAGAGGGCAGAACAGGGCTGAGAGCAGCTATATGTTCTCTTTGGGTTATTCCAGGATTCCCTCTATTCATCTCCATTGGTCATCCTGTTAACTCTGAGCAGCTTTTCTGTCCCTGCTTGAAGGAAAGGATCCTCAAAGCATGATGCTGCCACCACCATGTTTCAGTGTGGCAATGTTGTCTTAAGTATCATGTGCAGTTATATACGAGAGTCCCTAACAAGACTAAAAGGCTCTTCAATTGATAGATGCAGAGGAGGCAGAGCAAGAACATTTTCAACAACATGTCTTCCCAAGCTGCTCTCCTTTCAAAAGAGTCAGCAGCAAACCCGACACGTGACTGAAGCAGAAGTTATTCCCCCAACGGTGAGCCCAAAGGGTGAGCAGCACATCAGGAGCGCCTGTTTTCTCATAGCTGTCTGATGTTGGTTTGAAAATGCAAGGGTAAAGAGGACTTTTCTCCTTGCAAATAGAGGAAAGCAGAAATCAGCAGAATTGTTCAGTTGCAGTGATAACCTGTCAGCTTTATCACCATGCAAGCTCGTGATAACTGCTTATTGCCTGCAGCTTCACTGTCTCCCAGTATGTCATTGAAATCACCCTCGCATGCAAAAAGCATCTCAGCATTTTCCCAGCAGCAGATTACTGACACTCTGATATACAGCAAGGTTATTAACATATAAAGTTACAATTCATGTGAAGCTACCCTTAGGGCATGCTGTGTTTGCAACATAAAACACGCAAGAGTTATTTTAGTGCGTTACTTCAGTAAAGACTCATTTTCAGATTCATTGGCCAGAGACCTTCTGACTGATAAATGGGTTTAAAGAGTGAAATTCATGGAATTTTAGCTTCTATATGGAGGAAACTCTCCTAACTGTACACCTCCTGATAAACGTTCAGCTATCAGGATTACATGTTGAATGTTTCAAGCCTAAAGATAAAAGGAGTAGAAACACTAGAGGCTGAAGAATTTAAGTACCAATGGTAAACCATCCAAAGGTGAAGAAGAGGGCAAGCGGGGTGATGAAGATTCAAACTAGTGACGCAAGTGATTTGTGGCAAGACAGCTGAGTGAAAGGGAGGCTTATTAAGATGCTGTTGCCCTCAGATGGTAGCACTGTGCTATGACATATAGGACTTGTTTTTAGTTTAGATTATCTTCTACTCTTTAGGGTGCTGTTGCTGTAGTATTGACT